>NC_056741.1:1809145240-1809445240 GCF_019279795.1 Protopterus annectens
AGAATCCAACGGGGGTACCGAAGATGAGGCCAAAGGAAGGGGAACCAAATTTGTCGAGGCCAGTAAGGTGCAATAAGGATGACTTTTGTCTTCAACCTGGCTGCTTTCTAAAGGAATTTGGGAATTAAAGGAGTTGAAGGATAAGTATACAGAAGACCGGGAGGTCATTTGTGGAGTAGAGCATCTCTTGGTAACTCCGCCAGTGGGGAAATTAGAGCAGGGAAGCTGCTGCACTTGTAGTTTAGGGGAGATGCAAAAAGGTCACAGCAAGGCTGGCCCCACTGACAGTAAATCATGTCCGTCACTTTGTTGTTGAGACCACTAATGAGGCTGTAAGATAAACTTGCTCAGTTTGTCTGCTATCATGCTGGACTTCCCCAGAATGTGCATTACAATTAGAAAGCAGTTGGAGGAAATCAACCATTGTCACACCCTCAGGGCTTCTTGATACAGGAGTAAGATATGGTTCCCCCTTGTTTGTTGATGAACCTAGCCACTGACATGTTGACCATTTGGATCACAATTGCTCTGAGAGGGAGAGTCTTGGAATGCTTGCAGTGCCAAAAGCACCACTGTCATCTCCAAAACACTTGGGAGACCAAGAGCCTTGGACTGTCTTCCCCAGAAAATGCCCCCCCCCCACTCAATCTGGGAAGGGTCTGTGGTCACTGTGGTCTTGGGCTAAGGGAGAATGAAAGGATGACCTTGCAACAGTTGTTCTGACTGCATCCACCAGGGAAGATACTGTTTGTATATCTGAGTTATTCTTATCTTTGTTGACATGGGTTGAGATAGAATTGACCATTGTGTTTGTAGCATCAATTGTTAATGCCCACATTGACCCTAGGGCTTGCAGGACCAGACGGACTAAATGTTTGGTACTGCAAATTATTTTCTTGACATGATATCTTATTGCTTATACTCTTGTAAGGGGAAGAGATGCTACCATAGACACTGTGCCGAACATTGCTCTTATGAATTCCAGTGTCTGAGTCGGTTGTAGTTGAGACTTGTTGCAATTGATGGCTATTCCAAGATTTGAACAAGCCTGCAACACTTGGTCTCAAGCTTGTACCAGTTGATGCCTTGTCGGGGTGGTAATAGTCAATTATCTAAATATGGAAACACCTGGAATCCCTGAAGTCTCAAGTGAGCTGCTTCTTCTGCCCTGCACTTGGTAAACACCCTGGGGGCTGTTCTGAGGCCAAAGAACAGTGATCTGAACTGGTAATGACTGTCTCCCAGCAGGAAGCATAAATACCTTCTGGAGTGTCTGTTAATTTTTATGCAGTAGTACGCATACTGTCTATCAAGCACATCCAGTTGTCCTTGCTCAGAAAGGGCAGAATGGACTAAAGCATTAATTTACCAGCAATAAATTAGAAGGCAAAAGCACTGTCAAAAGGACAAGAAATAAGGGGTAGGAAAGACCTACCAACAATGGTAGTTTAGAATACATTAACAAGTGTATAAGGTAGTGTAAAAGTTAACAAGGGAATTCTAGTAGTCAAGAGGTAGAATGAAAATTCTAGCAGAAGAGGATTTATCAAAGTTCAAGACTAGGAAAAAAATAATATTTCAAAGAGTATTGACTTATCTAAATGATTTAGCCTAAGAGCTGCAGTTATCCATGACTAGTCAGAAAAGCTGCAAACGAGATCTGAGGGACGTTAGACATGGTGCATTATGGGTAGGAAAGGAGCTTGAGAGTTTTTTGGTGACCATGAGCTAGAGTAATGGTCGAGTTGCATCCGAGTATCAGATTCAAACCCATTGATTGAGGAAGAATGAAATTGCACAACCCAGATGGAACATTATGGTAAGTACATAACTTCTTTTTATAAGAACCTTCATGATGTTTATAACTCCTTAAATTTCTTTCTTTCTTTCTTTTTTTGCTTTTCTGTAGCTGCTCGAATGGATCACATTCAGTTTGGGGACTGTCACATTGGGAAAGCATATCAGGTGACCTTCACAATGACTAATCACAGCAAGACAGAAGCTGTAAAGTTTGAGTGGCCTACAGAGGTCTCTTGTGTTCGGTTCTGTCCTCAGGTATGAAATATTTTTAATGTTGATCCCACTTTAATCCTAAATACATAACTTAACCAGCAATTGAGCTACTGAGAAAAATGTGTTATTAGCACAGTCTACTAACTGAAAATTATCATATTTGAGGGTTGTATGATGTACAAATAAAGGCAATAAATCTGTTGATAGCATAGGTAGCTCACTGGCATAAGGCCTTTGATTCCAACAGTGCCAACAGCAGCCAGCAGTTGATTAGCAAGTGTTAGGAGGGTTCATCCCAAGTAAGGATGGATTTGGCAGCTAATGAAACTACAAACCAGGCATTAAAGCTTTCAGATTTCTTTTTTATGACCATTGGTCAGCAGTCACCATGGGCCTGTGGTGAGCCTATGCTCAGAACTCTCATCATCAGGGGAAGGTTATGGTTGCTGCTTGTGCAGAACTGACTGTAGTTGAAGAGGAGGGGATACCAGCCTGTAGGGCACTTAATGGTTTGTATGCAACAGCAATGGATAAATATCTGCTATAACTTATTATGCTACCATGAGTATTAGATAAACAGCCACATTTTGTGGCTTTCTGTAGCGCTTACTGTCTGTAGGCTAATAGCTTTAGTATTGTCCTAGTTCAGAATTGCTGGCTCTGGGCTTGTTTGTTTATACAGTGATTGTTCAAAGCACATGAACAGACCATCTTGAATTAGCTGAAGCCTTTCTTTACCTTGGCTAGATTTTGTTAATTGGCAGCTGGCTAGTGGGGGCTGGTACTTTTGTGTTTTCGTAAAAAAAAAAAAAAAAAAAAAAAAGTTGTCTAAGGTTGTATCTTCTGGTATTTAAGCCCTAACTTTGAGAGGGTTTCTGTCTATACACACTGAGCAGAGTGGAGGAGAGGTGTTGACTGCAACTCTTAGCTGAGATATATAAGTATCCTGTTTTTTCGATTATTTATACTGATTATTGTTTCTAGCAATTTATATATAGCACTTTTTATTGCCTGCTGCATGGTTTTTGAGTGTATTTTATTGTTATTAACTAATCTGCACAGGTAACTGATTTGTTTGCAGTTAAAAGCATTCTGTAGAGTCTCATTGCTCCTTTATCTGTTTAAAAACTTTAATTTTGTGGCTTTCTGTATTGCTTACTGTCTGTAGGCTAATAGCTTTAGTATTGTCCCCATCCTCCCTCCCTGTTGGTGTCTTGCTGTTATACTTGGTGGCTTTGCAGTTGCCCGCCCCTACTGTAAATCTGATCTGGGACACTCTTCCCAGTCTAGTGTCATTAGCTCATTCTACCTAATACAGAGAGAACATTTGATAAGGCCTTCTGTTTCTCCTTTTTCCCTTTCAAAAAAAAATTGCCTGAATCTCCTTGTGTTCTGACTGTGCTTCTCAAACATTTTGGAAATATAGAGTATATTTTAGAACATTTATTATAACTGTAATTGTCTTAATATTGCTACAACTCAAGTACTCTAGGTTGCACTGTATCTGAAGTGTTTGTGTGTTTTAGCTGCTTTTCTGTATATATAGACTTCTCTGTATATGTAGACTAGCTACTTATTCTGCTGTGTTATTGCCTCTTAAATCGTTTATCAGTTGTGCACTTGCCTTGCTTCATTTAAAAAGTTTTAAATTGCTAATTTTGTAGAGTTTTAATTGCATTTACTGTTTAGGACTACACACTCAAGTGTGTTAGCCTTTTCTGTGTTTATTTACTGTATTATTGCATTGTTTAGCCTGTTTCAACAAAAAAATACTATCTTGTTTGCTCGTTTCCCACCTTTTCTAGCCAGTCTATATCCCAGGCTTTGCTTGTCTCAGGACTTTATTTTCTGTGCTCAGAGCTATCCAGACCTTGCTGTGGTAGAGGGAAGTCCTACTGCTTACCAGTGGGACTGGTGAGCATTGTACTGCCTATCTAACTCTAGAGGAGTGGTTTCCAGCTCTGAAATTGTAATTTTATTAGCCTTTTTGGGCTGATTTCTATCCCTTTCAACTTTCTGACTTAAAAACACATGTGTTTGCACATTTTTTACATCGTGCAGCACTGTGAGGCTACAGTTAAACTATTCCAGGTGCCAAAAAGTCTGCTCTTCAAACTTTCCCTAAGAACTAGCTGGTTTCTTAGTAGTAGCACTAAAATCTGAACCCCTGTGACTAGCACTTGCTCTAGAACCTGCTGGAAAGCACTAGGAAGCCTGAAAGTGATTCAAGCACTCAGCTCTCCTTGTCAATAAGGAGAAATTAATCATAGGCACTAAACAGCCTATAACTGCAAAGTACCTTGCAAAGGTAAGGGAAAACATCTCTTAAACTTTACAAAAAAGCACCTAAACAGGCATGTCCAAGGGTCAGCTTCCGGTGATTTCTCCTGTCCACCTGGTGAATCTGGGCATACTGGGGCAATGCGGCAACTGCCTCATGTACACAGACAATCCTCTCCTCCTACCACCCAACACTACAACCTGCGAGAGATGCACTTACATAGCCAAACTGGAAGAAAAGCTCTCTCCAGCCAAGATTGTGCTAGACAGTCAAGAGGAGAAGGCTAACACCTGCATTACACCTCAAGCATCTCATAGCCCTTCAAAACCCACACCATCACCACCCACACATAGCAACACTAAACCCACATATGCGGAGGCCCTTAGCATTAACCTGCCCAAGCAACAAGGACCACCGAAGCCGAAACGCAAATAAACACCAGTCACAACCAAAGTGGCACATAGCTCACGACACCAGAGTGCCACCCAACAACAGCCCCTAAGGCAAGACAATGTACCCAACACTTTAGTCATAGGCGACTCTATAGTCAGGCACACTGATGTCCCACTCACCAGGCTGAACAAGGAGAAAATTACAGTCAGCTGCCTGTCGGGTGCCAGGATCCGCCACATAACGCATGCTCTAAAGTCACTCCACAACAAGTACAAATACGACTCTGTCATTGTCCTTGCTGCAGTGAATGACTTGAGACGTACCTCCCTGGACTACATGAAAAGATACATGGAAGAGCTCTTGGATCATGTGACCCAGGCAGGTATGACCCTAGCCCTGAGTAGCATCCTGCCTTCACCCAAAATTATACCACAGTATAAGGACAAAATGATTGACTTTAACAATTGGCTAAGCTTCTGGTGTCATTCAGAGGGGATCCAGTATTTGTCTGCCTGGAAAGACATGATCAACAAACCATGATGCTTTGCCAGAGATGGTCTGCACCTGTCACCCCTGGGATTCAGGTTACTGGCTAAAGCTCTTGCCACCCCCATAGTGCCTTTTTTAGGCAAGGTTCAAAGGATAAAACCACCACTGTAACAGATACAAGCAAACAAAATCTGAAGGTAATGCTACTCAATGCTAGAAGTCTAAACCTCAAAATGTACTCTCTCGAGGCACTCCTAAAAATGGAGACTATCGATATCTGTGCAGTAACTGAGACCTGGTTGAAGGCTCCAGAGCATACCCCTGCAATACCAGGCTACAATTCTTACCACACTTTTCGGCCACAAAACCAAGACCGAAACACTAAAGGTGGAGGAGTGTCAATATTCACCAAGGATATTCACACCTCCAGGGTAGTTGCCCAACACAATGCATCTGAAATTCTCCAGGTGCAACTAACACTAAGTAAGACTGCAATCCAAATTGTAGCTTGCTACAGATCCCCAACCATGCCCCAAGATTCTCACTACACCTTTCTAAACATACTGGAAAATATTAAGATACAACCAAACACCCTAATACTGGTTGATTTCAACTACCCTGCCATTAATTGGGAAAACTACTCAGGTACCAACTCCTTTTCCCAACGGTTCTTGGAATTCATAAATTCCAACGCCCTGGATCAACTAATCCATTGTCCCACCAAGGGCTCCAATATCCTAGATGTGGTCATTACCAACATGGGAGATAGATGCTCCACACCAGTTGTCACCCCCTCATTGGTCAGGTCTGACCATAAGCAAATCACCTTTGACATCCACATCCCACCCCCACCCCCAGTAAGGAAACCTCCTTAAAAAACTTCTCCAAAGCCAACTTCATGCTACTGAAGTCAGAAGTGAGAAACTTCACAACACCCACGCAGATGGGATCTGGAAGTTCGACTGTAGAATCCTTCACTAAGGCACTGTACGAACACATCTACTCATGCATGAATCATGCCATCCCAAATAGAACCAAGATGCTCATCTCCAAAAAAAGAAAGCCAATCTGGTGGTCTCCTGCTATAAACAAACAATACAACAAAAGGAAGAAACTGTTGCAGAAAAGAGGAAAATCCCAGGATGCAAAAAACTCCCTCACCAGCCTCAGTAAGAAGCTGAGATCCCTCATAAAATCCTCAAAAGCTAGTTACGAAAATAAAATTGCCAAAGATTCCAAAGACAACCACAAGGCATTCTATAGTTATGTGAAGAATCTAAATGGCAATGCTCAGATCTGCTCTGAGCTACAACAGAATGGCATTAAATATACTGATCCCAAGGATATTGCCACTATCCCGACAGATCTATTCAGTGCCAACTTCACCCCCTCTCACCTCCTAAAGGGCCCATCTCAATACCAAAAGACTGCCAAATTCCGATAATCATGGCCACACAGGTAGAAACCACACTCTCCAAAGCTAAGAATACAGCATCCATGGGACCATATGAAATCCCAGGCTGTGTACTACATGCACTACAAAATGAACTGGCACCTCACCTAAGTGTCATGTTTAATCATAGCCTCACCTCGGGCTTCGTGCCCACTGAGTGGCGCACAGCTACAGTTATCCCGCTTCACAAGGGAGGATCCGCCTTGGATCCTGGGAACTACCATCCCATCAGTCTAACAAGCCTGATCTGCAAGAGCATGGAACACATTTTCATAGAACTTATAAACAAAGACATTGGCAACCTTCAAACACTGGACCCCACCCAGTTTGGGTTTGTGAAGGACCGATCTTGTCTCCTGAATCTGATTGACTTCTTCAAATCAGTCTCCAGAGCTGTGGACGAGGGTAAGGCAGTCCACACAGCCTATCTGGACTTCGCCAAGGCCTTCAACACCATCCCCCACTCTGGAATCATAGATAAACTTACTAAGCTGGGCATAAATCCCTACGTCACTCTATGGGTTGCCAACTGGCTTACTGACAAAACCCAGACTGTAAAAGTAGCTGACTCCAAATCCAGCTCCAGGTAAGTGACAAGTGGATTTCCTCAGGGTTCAGTCCTGGGACCACTCTTGTTTGGCATCTACTTCTCTGAAGTGCAGGCCAACACTAAGGGACTCTGGCTAACAAAGTTTGCCAATGACTGCAAACTGGGAGCCATTACTGAATCCCCAAATTATGTGTATATTCTACAAAAGGGCCTTACAGAAACAGATGCCTGGTGCCAGAGCCATGGGCTCAAGCTTAATGCCAAGAAATGTATAGATGTCCTTCAAGAATGCAACTGCAGTCATAACATGTGGGTTGTCCTGCCTCAGGCAGCCCTCGGTCGGCTGGATTCCAAAGTCTGGGTCCGACGTCGGCTGATGTCGCATTTCTCTCCGACGTCAGAGCGGCTGGAGTACATAAGCATCAGCCGACGCCATTTTCTTCAGTCTTTCTTGCCGCATGGTGCCCGAAGCAGAAGCAGTTTGTAAGTGCCGGTCGGTCAGCTCCTGTATTCTACGATACCGAAGTCATCAAAAAAGCTAAGTACCCCATTGGGGACCTTTTCTTGCCTCAGCCGATGTCAGAAATTACTGAAAAAGTTAACAATTGTCTTTCTTGTGGTAAACAAATACCTCATAAGGATTTCCACTCTTACTGTCTCCCTTGCCTGGGCCCAGACCACGACGTCTCGGCCTGTGTAGCCTGTGCTCGCTTCAACAAGCGCACTCTCAGGCGCGGGGCGGAGTTCGCTAAAGAATTTTGCTTACACCATGCCGTCAGATCTCCCGACATCGCAAACTCCCAAAAAGCAAAAAGACCGGGACTGACATCCTCGGCCCGCATCTACCACCGACTCCACGCCAAAACCTAGCGCAAGTGCTCCGGTTCCCTCTGAGATGGTCTCTCCACCGCTCCGAACCGAAGACACCGCATTACCGACGACTCCGATTCCAGACATTACTCCGACGCCAGTTATAGATTTTCCTCCGGATACCGAAACCGAGGAAATGCCCGAGACCATTGCTGTAGACAAGGTCACTCCTGCACGTGGAGCTGCCAGGCCCCCTATGGCCATGTCTATTAAGGCCTACACTAGGGCTAAGGCAGCCAGCAAAATAAAGCATATTACTTCTAAATCCTTACCTCAGCCGACTCCAGAGACACAAATTATGTCCATGGCTGCTGATTTAATTTCCATGATTAGAGGTTCACAGGCCCATCCTGAGAGAGGATCCCAGCCTCCTCCTGATAAAGGCCCGGGTTGAACCCTCTGACCCTACTCCTTCAGATGAAGATTCTGAGGGCTCTGTCCACTCTGATAGCCAGGAAGAGCTCTTTCAGACATATGTGGACTCAGATGCAGAAGATTCCATCCCCTCGGCCTCCCCTCCTGAGGATATTTCTTTTGGGGAAGTTCTGCACACCATGAGGGAACATTTCAAGTGGCAAGGTCAGGAATATTCTGATTCTAGGAAACGCCTTAGGACTTTCCTTAAGAAGCCTCAGCACAGGCCCTTAGCTATTCCTCCTGTACTTGATGTTCTGGATGATTTGTATTCTGACTCTAGTGCTACCCCTGATTCTCTTCCTCCTGCTCCAGCCAAGCCAGACAGGTATTACAGGGTCCCAGAAACTCATTCCCATTTATTCAGGGCCCATACTGCTGATTTGGAAACTATTTCACAGGGGCCTAAAGGAGTTTCAGCCTCCACCTCAAAAAATCCTTTGCCCTCCAACAGGGAAGCTAGGTCATTAGAGAGATGGGGCAAAAAGGTTTACACATCCACTACCTTATCTATGAGAGCTTTAAATTGCCTTTTTCATATGTTACAATATCAGGATACGATGCACTGGAAGCTTCATGTAGGGCAGCTATGACAGGGGCAGTCATTCGTAGACATGCTTGGCTAAAAGATCAACCTCTACCAGATCATGTAAAAGCAAAACTTCTGGATGCACCTCTGGAAAAGAACAAGCTTTTTGGTGCAAATGCTAAGGATGTGTTAAAGACCATCGAAGAAAAAGCAAAATCAGTTCAGACTGTGAAAGATTTCCTCCAGGTTCAACCCCCCAGATTCAGTAGGAATTGGCCTTCAAAAAACTGGTCCTTTCCTAATCCAGAAAAGTTTCAAAGGGGTAAGAACAGACGTGGCCGAGGAAGAGACCAATACAGAGGCCCTTACAGGGGACGAAAATGGCAGCCAGGAAACCAAAGAAGTGACGCAGGGGTTTCACCTGCCCCACAACCACAATCTCAATGACTTTCCTCTACTACCGCCTACCAGGGAACAACTAGAAGCTCCTTTGGGAAATTATCTCTGTTTGCAGAAAACTGGCACAGACTGACAAAGGACAAATGGATTTTGGACATTATAGACCGAGGGTACAGGTTTCATTTTCATACCTTACCAAGAAAACAAGGCATGCCAAACCTACCACAAAATCAGAGGGCAGAGGCTATCAAGCAAATCACTCTGCTGACTCGGATGAAAGCAATAGAAAGAGTTCCACAACAAGAACAAGACCAGGGTTTTACTCAAGACTGTTCCTTGTTCCAAGAAAAGAATCTCAATGGAGACCAATACTGGACTTGTCCGCATTAAACACCTTTCTCATAGTACCAAAGTTCAAAATGCTGACTCTACAGCAACTCCTTCCCATGCTGGGCAAAGGGTCGTGGCTGATTACTCTGGACCTCAAGGAGGCATACCTGCATGTCCCTATCAGACACAGCTGCAGAAGATACCTCAGATTTCTTGCAGGGCCAGAGCATTATCAATTCTCAGCATTGCCATTTGGCTTATCTACTGTGCCCAGAGTATTCACAAAATGCCTGGCTTCAGTAATTGCTCATTGCAGGCTCCAGGGTATACAAATTTACCCGTACCTGGACGACTGCCTCATACAAGCGGACGACAAATTGATGTTGACAAAAAGCCTGGATTATGTCATACGATTACTTCAAGCTCTGGGATACACAGTCAACTTCCAAAAGTCAAGACTGCAGCCATCCCAGCAAATAATCTTTTTAGGAGCCAAACTAGACACAGCCTCTCAGATGGCTTACCTGACAGAAGACAATCAAGAGAAGTTAACTCATTACTTCAAAGGTTTAGCAAAACTCACCCAGATGACTGCAAGGAGATTCCTACAGGCCCTGAGTTACATGGCATCCTGCATTCTCCTGGTTCCATTAGCAAGACTACACATGAGAAAGCTTCAATGGTACCTAAAAAGCATTTGGTCTCAACACAGCAACAACTTGGAGACAATCATACCACTCATTCCATGCCTACAAAAGAAATTCCTATGGTGGGCCTCGGTGAGCCAGGCAAACACAGGTATGTCATTCAAAAAACCACAGATAACACAGACCATGACTACAGATGCCTCAGACCTTGGATGGGGGGCGCACATGGAAGGCAGGTGTATACAAGGACAATGGTCTCCAAAGGAAACACATCTGCATATAAACCAAAAGGAAATGCTGGCAGTAATGCATGCCATCGAGGCCTTTCAACACCAACTCCAGCAAGGCCATTTACTGATACGGACAGACAACACCACTGTGATGTGGTACATAAACAAGCAAGGGGGCACCCACTCTTACCCCCTTTGCAGACTGACAATGCAACTTTGGGAGAAATCACTGAGCCTAAACATCCAGTTACAATCCCAGTTTGTGCCAGGAAAAGACAATGTGTTGGCGGACAGCCTAAGCAGGAATTTCACAGATCCACACGAGTGGAGGTTACATCCGAAGGCCTTCAGACAACTCACTTCGACATGGGGCAAGCCAGAAGTGGACCTATTTGCCTCTCACCTCAACCATCTTCTACCAAAATTCTGCACAAGGACATACCATCCAAAAGCTTGGAAAATAGATGCCCTCTCATTCAACTGGAACTCCCTAGCAATCTATGCATTCCCACCTCTGCCACTGATGACCTCAGTATTACTAAAGATCAAAGCAGAGAAACCCAAGGGAATCATAATAGCTCCGGACTGGCCAAGACAACACTGGTACCCACTACTACGGAGCATATGTCACACCAGGAGGTGGGCCCTTCCCCAGTGGCCTCTACTTTGACTCAACACAATTTCAAACACTGCATCCAAATCTTCAGACACTGCAGCTAACAGCCTGGGAGATCCCATAAATAAATTCAGCTTATCTCTCCAAGGAAGTTCAGCGGATACTAACAGAGGCTCGAAGACCATCGACCAGAAAGGTTTACTTAGCAAAGTGGAAAAGATTCAGCAATTGGAATACCAGCAAGGGACATGATGCATCATTGTTGAACATCCCACTCATCTTGGAATATTTGGCAGATATGTTAAAGAACGGCCTCTCATATTCTTCCATAAAGATACATGCATCTGCTATTTCAGCTAGATACAACACTGATCCTCCTGTTTTTTCTCACCCTTTATTAAGGCAATTCCTCAGGGGAATCAAGAACATTTAGCCACCAAGAAAGGCCCCAGTGCCAGCCTGGGACCTCAATTTTGTCCTAGAAAAACTGACTCTACCTCCATTTGAGCCAGCAGCTTCAGTCGACTTGCAATTTCTCTCATGGAAGACAGCTTTCCTGTTGGCAATTACCTCAGCAAGAAGGGTTTCGGAGCTACAGGCCCTAATGGCAATACCACCCTTTATTATTTTTCACAGAGACAGGGTTTCATTAAGGACCAACCCTACTTTTATGCCAAAGGTGGTATCTAGGGTCTCTTTAAATCAAGCCATTCATCTGCCTGCTTTCTTCCCCAATCCTGAGAATAAGGGGGAAAGACTGTTGCATACCTTGGACATTCACAGACAACTTCGATACTACCTGGACAGAACCAAGGCCAGTAGGAAGTCTGAACAACTTTTTGTAGCTTACGCCCCTGCAGTCCAAGGAAAAGCAATTTCCAAACAGACTATTTCTAAATGGATTGGACATTGCATCAGATTCTGTTATTCCTTTCATGGAAAGACTGTTCCAGCCAATGTCAGACCACATTCCACTAGAGCTACAGCCACCTCTACAGCATTCTTAAGAGGGGTGCCTACCAAGGACATTCTAGAAGCTGCTACATGGAGCTCCATGCATACATTCTCCAAACACTACAATCTCCCTCTATACTCCAGATCCAGAGCAGGCTTTGCTTCGGCAGTCCTGCAGGGTTTGATTGCCACACCATCTTTTTCCTAGAGCATTCCTCCTCCCCCAGCTAAGCTATGGTATTCTACCCACATGTTATGACTGCAGTTGCATTCTTGAAGGACATAGTACAGTTTTGTACCTACCATAAATGTAGATATCCGTTAGACATGCAACTGCAGTCGGATTTTCCCTCCATTCATACCCCTCTATGCCTAGGGTCCATCCCTATCCCTGTTTCTCTTAGCTGGGGATATCTGTTATGGTGTATTTGTTTTATTGCTCATTTATTTGTTTGGAATCCTGTTTTTGTCTTCCAATTTGATTACAGCCTTCCTTGGAGGGCACCTGGCATCTGGGCAAGAAACACTGAAGAAAATGGCGTCGGCTGATGCTTATGTACTCCAGCCGCTCTGACGTCGGAGAGAAATGCGACATCAGCCGACGTCGGACCCAGACTTTGGAATCCGGCCGACCGAGGGCGGCCTGAGGCAGTACAACCCACATGTTATGACTGCAGTTGCATGTCTATCGGACATCTACATTTATGGTAGGTACAAAACTGTACTTTATCCCCTTTGGAAAAAAACATGTACCCATGAATTACCACATAGGTGGCAGGACACTAAACATCGAAAATGTGATGAGAGACTTAGGGACACAGGTGGACAGTGGTCTCACTTTCGATAACCACATCGCCACAACAGTCAGGAAATCCTTCTATGTGGCACACCTCATCACTAAGGGCTTTTCATCCAGAAAAAAGGAGGTCATTGTCCCACTGTACTCATCCCTCATTAGACCCATTATAGAGTATAATGCCCCGTTTGGTATGTACCTCACAAGACATCTGCAGCAGCTGGAAAGGCCATAGAAATACCTCACTAAAAGAATCACAGGCCTAAAGCAGATGTCATATGCTGACCGTCTAAAAAAACTCCAGCTATACTCTGTGGCATATCGTCTACTCAGAGGCAATCTCTGCTTAACATACAAGTCCATGTCAAACCCTGAGTTGTTGGACATGCTCCACTTAAAGAAATCCCAATCCCTCAGAGCCACATGCTCCAGGGATCTAAACCTTGTCATCACAATGAACAAAACATGCTGGAGGGATAGGTTCCTGACCCAGAGACTCCCCATACTCCGGAATAGACTGCCCATACATGTCAAGCAGAGCACCTCATTGGCCCTCTTTAAAAGGAACCTTGATGATTGGATGGGAGATAGGAAATTCACCCCAGAGATCATGTCAGTCGCCCAGCTAGACAGGGATCCAGAGAAGTAAATATTGTGGGAAGAAATATCCAGGGAATTGTTATGGCTAGGTTGCATAGGCCCTAGGGCCAATAGCCTAGTACCAACCTATGAACCTATGAACAGCCAAAACTCTTCAGTGTATGGGACATGGATGGAGCCTCCTCCCAAGACCTGAGACCTTTTATGGGCATTTATAGCTACTAAGAAGTCCAAGACAACTGTATAGGGACTTGGAATGGCAGATGGAGTAAGGTATCTTAGTTGGGGTATGGTAGATAATTAGTGCTTCAGTAAAGTTAATCTTAAAAGGAGCAGTATGAGCAGTATAACTTTTCTTTAGAGCAACATCATAAAAATGATGGTAATTTTACTTCTCTCCAATGACTCCAATATTTTTTTTATGAATTATGTCCATTTTAGATAATGTAACAGAAAAAGACAACATTATTGTTATGGCAAATTTATTTATAAAACTGTACTTTTTCTGCTTTCATATATTGCATTAAAATTATGTCATAACATGGAGAACAAGAAGTCTTGTGCAACCCATGTAGGCAAAGTGGTGCACATTTACTACTTATTCACTGTAAAGTAGCAGTAAACTCTTCCACTGTTTTGCTCAAATGTTTACTTTGCTGCTGAGAACTGATGAAGTGTAAGGGACTTATATTCAGTTCTTCCATAGTAGTAACTCAAGCATATGGCAGTTTATTCCAGGCTGTTACTCACACCATATAGGAGGGAAATAGTTGATTTATTGTTCATTTACTTACATACTGACTGGATTAGTCCCTTTAGGTCAGTGTCCTCTTTTCAGGAGAGACCCCAGGTGGTATTCATAATGTCTAGGCTAAATTTGGTTACGGCTCCTCTAATCTTTTTTGAGTACTAGTTGGTGCATAGGGCTGCCACTAGTGTTAAGAGAATTCCAAAATGGTGGAGAGAATAAACATTACTGGAGAAATTCTGGAAAGAGAGAATCAAAGATAAAATCCAAGTTAACGAGTTGGAGACTGGAGGTTTGGATACAGAGATGCTGGAGAACTTAAAGAAAGAAGAACCAAATGAAAGTTGTTAAGTGAGCTAGAGTGCTGTGATGGATCAAGTACTTCTTGAGCAGTCTGATAATGAACCTGATACTATGCCACAGCAACAAAAAATAATAAAGAGGCATGTTTCACTGATAGCATGATCAGTTTTTCCTGCAGCTGTGTCCTGTGGATGACAGAAATGAAATAAAAAACAGATGCAAGTGGTGTAACACAAGTTGCAAGAAGCATTATATAAAATGGAGAAGCATTTGTCAGCAGAAGAAGGAAGCAATAGCTTCAGAAAAAAAGACAGGTGGTACAAATAAGAAGCAAAACCAAGGCCACTGTTAACAAGTATGGCATTATGGACAATGTTATATTGCCGTTAGGATTTACTTTAAATAACATAAGTGCTTTGATACATTTGCGGTTGGACTTTTTTTGTGAAGTTACATCTTAGACTTTTTCAGCTGCAAACGAATGTTTGGGTGAAATAAAAAGCAATAACATATCACCTTGTAAAAAATTATTTTCACTGTAAACTAATGTTCTAAAAATAAAATGGACTGTGCAATTCAGAACATAAGACATGGAGCAATTTGAACTTAAAACTTTTCTTCTCACAATATGTAATAAACTGCATGGCATAAATAAAATATATGATAACAGAAATGTGTAGAGGGGGTGGGAAGTGTCAATTACATTAGATATGTATGACTGGAAATTATGGCATATTTCGAATAATATAGTAGAAAAAGAGCAAATGTTAGGTATTGGAGACAGCTGAAGGCTTGTTTTTTTGTGGAGATGAAACATATTTCAACAAATGTACAAAAAGATGTGGGCAATGTGAGGAATAAGGCCATAACATTTTGTAGGAAGTGTAATGACTGTAGCCATTGGTGATTTCAATGCCCTGTGCTGGAAAAAGAACAGGTACATGAAAAAGAACTTGATAGGGAGGGAGGGAGGAAGTATAATATTTAGAAAGCAGTATTCAGGAAGAAGATGAAATGTTCACTGTAAGTGATGAATGTAAAAGAAATGTAAATCAAGATGAAGAAAAAGAGCAAAAGGGAGGACTAATAGTAGAACAGATTCAGATACAAACAGAAAATAAACAAGTGAAGAAGAGGAAGATGGTGACTCAGAAACTGTAGAAGAACAGCAGCAGAAATAAGCTTAATATATTGGAGCGAGAATGGGAAAGAAAAATAACATGCAGACAGATATGCAAAAAAAGGGAAAGGAAAGGGATAATTTTGGGTGTTTGGGGACTAAATGTGAACGATATAAGAAATGAAGTGAGAGGTATGGTCGTTGAATGGTGCAGAAAGAAAAAATGGATGTATTATGTTCGCTGGATACAAGATGTGTTAAACAAGAAAGAAAAAAAAGATAAAACTGAAGCTGTATGGGGGGTGGAGAAAAGAATATACAGTCACTAGAATAAGAAATGTGCTCTGGGTTAGGGGTGTTAATTGCAGAAGGTGAAGTAAAACTATTTGTAGCAATTGTGGTACTAGGAAGAGTGATGATATTTGACTTGAGAAAAAAAATAATTGGGTGAGGCTAACTAATACTTGTGTATAAACATGTCAAAAGGAAAGAAAAAATGTTTGCAGAATTAAAAAATGTAAATGTCAATAACAGTGACTGGTGATTTTAACTGTAAGGTAAGAAAAAATGGAAAACAACACAAGTTCTAAAGGTGAATCAAGATGTGATGTAATGTGGACATTTGACAATGGGAAACAGAGTGAACATATTAAAATGGAATTTTCAAAACAGAGATAATTATATAGGGGACTGAATATAATAAGAAAGGAGGAGGAGGTTTGAATTTTAAAAATCCAGTTGTATATTTGGCATCTGTACAGTTTTTTGCATATTAAAACATATGAAGGAGAAAGAAGGTAGCTTGATATGGAAAATACGGAGTGCGAAGTATGAGGAAATGATGGGGAGAAAAAATACCAAAAAGAACATGATTATAAGATGAAAATAATATAAAAGAAAGTTTGCATCATTTTGGAAAAGCAGTTTGGAATGGTATATAGAATAAAGGGAAAACAAGTGAAGGAAATATCAGTAATAGTAAAAGTAGTAATTGATGCTGTGACACCCGTGCCCTGGCCCAGCAATCAAGGAGCCTCAATCCTCACCACTGACACCAGAGAGGGCGACTCCTAGAAGAGGAAAGGATAACTAATACACACAGTAAAGTACAATTCCCCTTAAGTGCACACAGAGATCACAGTGTGTCTGGGGCTGGTTGCTCCCTTGCTCACCAGGTCCCCAATAAGACTCCCCACTGGCACAGCTATAGGGTTCAGGTCTCAGCCTATCTGGGCAAGCTAAAACCTCCAGTACCCTTTCTGTCCAACCAGTGCTTCGTGTCCCTGCCCAAGTAGCTGACACAACACACGCACACTTTGAGAAGAGGTTATACAACCACACAGACTCTCATGGGAAAAGGCTGGACAGGTTCTCCAGCTGTGCCTCTATTACCCAGACCATACGGTAGTAATTCCTACCACCACCCAGCTAATAATTATCAGCTACTAAAAGGCCCTTAAAAGGGTGTCCAATTATTACTGTGCAATATTATAATCCAATTGGTAATGTGACTATACAGTCTAAGGCTTATTAGAGTGGCCTATTACGATAACCTCGAAAAACATGCTGGCTGTGCCCTTGTAACTCTCCCCTCTAACTTCTCCCACTCCATCTACCCTCTGCCTCTCTTCCACCCCACAAACTACCTTTGATTACAGCAAGCTCTGATACTTCCATGCCTATCTACTTATTATATGGCAGTAACTTCTTAATGTAACAATTGTTAATATCTGCTATGACTTTGTGGATAGAACAGATGCTAGTTATCTACTGAATGTACTATGTTCTTCATCTGTAACTATGTTTGTAATATTTTAATTGCTATGATTCTTCATCAGTAACTATGTCTGTAATTTGTGGAGATTTTCTCCCCGGGCCTCTGCTGAAAATGGACCTGCGTCCAGTTGGACATTCCCAGTCAACAAATGTAAATAAATAAATAATAAATAATATGCAATGTACTCTAGAACCTACTTCTCTACACAAACCAGCCACAGGTAAAGGTTTTTAAAATATTTAATAATAAATAATTAAAACACAAGACACTACTACTACAGCACATAGATATCTAAGAGTTCAGAGATCACACAGAAACTTAAAATAATACAGTAGGACAGGTCTGATGTCAAAGAAAAACACTTAATCTAACTTTCTAATCTTTAGCTATTCTTAAGAGAAATCTCAGTGCTATAATCCTACTTACAGACATATAGAGCAAAAGTAGTGCTGGGTTAATGGTCCAAGACAAATGCTTACAGTCTTTCACTGAACAATAGTTTTTAAACACTAACCAACAGCTCTGCTGAGGCCCTCCCAAATTACATCATTTTGACACTTAGGTTTTCTCAGGCCACAAACTGCATTATTTAACAAGCTAACACCTGCTCAGGAAACTACAACAATACAAGGCATTTCACATATACACTCTAGCAGAAACCAGAGCAATAAAGCACCTTCCACATGTAAATTCTGGCCCTTAACTTTAACCTAAAATCAATGGGCATGAAACCTCCATCCAGACCCAGTGAAGCCGACTTGTAAAACATCAAAGAGATTCATAATATCTTTTCACTTTCAAAAGACACATTTGAAATGATTGGCTTGGTTTTCCTTACAGCAGATGGCAATGTTGCAACAATCTTGAAGTTCACATTTTACAGTGTTTTCTTTTATTTAAAAACATAAGCCTGTATTTTACATTTATTTATTCAATTGATAGAATTATGTGTCAAATTCTAATTGACTAGGCTGGCAGCCTTCGCCCATCTTCCTCCAATCTTCACATATGCTATTTTAAGGGAGAATAAAGATGTAAGTTTGGTTGCATGTACTGTAGCAAAAGCATTTGATTCAGATTGATTCACATTGCCCCATCATGAGGCAGTATGGGATATTTTAGGGGGTTACAGGCTTGGGAAAAAATAAAGTATTAAAGAAGTGTTAAGAGATGTCTTGGGTGAAGGTTATGGTAAATGGTTAGGAAGGAATATAAAAATTGAAAAGGGTGTGAAGTAGGAGTGTAAGATGAGTATGAATATTTGTTTATTTGTGCTAGTAATGAATGAGATGATATAAACGTTCTAGTGAAATGAGACAAGCAGGATGGGGAATGAAAAAAATTGTAGTGATACCTGTATATCTTTCATATATAGACAATTTGGTTATTGTAACAAAAAATGGTTTACTGTCAAAATGTCAATGTTCAAAACAAATTCCGTTTTGAACGTCGAACCAGAATGCCAATTCCTGCATACTAATTAGGTCTACATGTTGAATCTGATGAACAAATTCATCAGATTTGACATTTAGCTCGAATAGCAAACGTGATGTTCACATAGGAACTGAGGTAAGTCTAGCCCCTACCCTGCAAATTCACTGTTTTGCTGGGGGGCATGCCCCCATGCACCCCCTGCTAAATAAATATTCCATCTCCAAGATCGCACTACAGTGAGGAAAGGGATGGATTTCCCAGTCCGCACTGTACTTCGATCTGTACTCCTAACATCAAGGTTCATATCAGCGAACACACAGTGGCATTCGCTGATGCAACCGTCTCGCTCAGGTAACGTTTGGCAACACTGAAATCGCCTAATCGTATTTTGACATTCCTGTGTTCACCAAATGTTACTTCAACAAAAAAATGTAGCATAGATGATAGAAACTACGACAAGGATGGAAAGGCTGAAAGTAAATTCTGTATATGTATATTTGGACTGTAATTAATCAAGAAATTTGATTGGTTAAAGTGTATGTGGAATTTTGTATTTAAAACATGTGATTATGTGCTCCTTTTACTCTGAAGAAGCCATCAGTTGATGGTGAAAGCGCTTAGTATTTGGGCGCCTTTCAGCTCTTCATTAAACAGTTTGGTGCAGTTCGTGAATTTTGTGTTTTTATTTAATATTAGGCTTATGTTTTTATTATTCAATTGACTATTTAACATACATTTATTAAATGTGTGATGAATGGCAAGATGGTGCCATTGTTGTATCTTTTGTGATTCGGTAGACTAATAAACAAACAGCAGAGCCAGTCCAGACAAAAACCAATAAACCAAAAACTGGACTAAGAAGAGTACAAGCCAAATATACAGTCCTTTATTCACATAAAGTGATGTGATGATTTTATGTGAATAAAGGACTGTATATTCGGCTTGTGCTCTTCTTAGTCCAGTTTTTGGTTTATTGGTTTTATGATTCAGTGTTTTTAGAATGGGTTTTAATGGTTTATCAAGATTAGCATTTTAATTGCAGTGTTTAATGTGTATAATACATTTCTGAATATTACTTTTGAGTGCATTTTTTACTTAATATAATTCTACATGTTAGATTTTTATAACATTAATAATGCTTATTGTTTGAGTTTTTGATTGTGTAATTAATAATGTTTAGGGATTGGTTGATTTTAATGGCTATGGCTATATATTATGGGATGTTAGCACTTCCTGAGTTTTACATCTGAAGATGATATTAACGACAAGGCAGTATTTCTGGAGCGTTAATGTGTACGTGTTTTTGTGTTTAATAAATGCTCCATCACCGGACTGGTCTGACTTGGACTTTTTTCGTTTATTAGTGATTTTTTTCCAAATTGTTCTCCTTTTAACTGTGATATAAAAGAACTTGAGCAACAGGGAGTGTATAAATATTTTGGAATTGATGAAAGATCAGCAATAAAAGATGAACAAATGTGAATAAAACTTAAGAATACTTTAGAAGACTTAAATTAATCCTGAAAACAGCATTGACATCTAGGAACAAAATTCAAACTTTAAACCAATTTGCTCTTCCTGTCCTAACTTACAGTTTTGGAGTGATTAACTGGCCCCAAAACCTGTTGGATAGATTAGATAGAAAAACAAGAAGGATGCTTCATGCTCACCAAATGATTTATAAAAATCAGTGCATACCAAGATTATATATTCCCCGTTCCGAAGGAGGCATGGGCCTTCTTGAAATTGATTACATGTATAGATCTGCAATCGAGGAACTGCACACATATCTACTGACCTCACAGGACCCAAACGTACTGAAAGTTTTGAAACATGAGGAGAATAAATCTAAGATGATTTCCCTGCTTAGTCTAGCAGAAGCATATTGACGTTAAGCAGGAATGGAAATCAAACCAGAAGTAGATAGAAATCAGGCAGCAACTGAATGTGCCAAAAAAATAAACAAAAGAAAGAATATAAGGTGAAGGATCAGATGAGAAGGCACGAAATGTGAAAAATGCATAAATGTAGTTGTAAGTATAGAAAACTTCTGGAAGAACATGTTGATCAGGATCGAATGCGGGAATGGTTAAGGAGAGGCAAATTCAAACCAAAAGATGAAAGGTTAATATTGGTGGCCCAAGATAGTAGGCTACTCACACATTGGTTTACAAAGTCCATTGAACATGTGGGAGAAACAGACAAATGTAGGTTTTATAAAATTGCTGGTTATGACATACTAACGGCAGAAGGACTGTATACTGAAAGACATCATAATGTGACAAGACTGCTGCACTGGGGATTGTGTAAACATTATGGCATTGAAGTAGCTGAAAAACAATGGAAACATGAGCCAGAAAGCATCATAGAATATGATGAAGTCTGCTTCACATGCGATCACCCATTACCAACAGTTCAAAAGATAGATGTGAGAAAGCCAGATAGACTACAGTGTCTTGCATACAGAAAGACACAAAGTCATAAAATATCAGGATTTGCAGACAGAAATGAGAGCAATGTGGAAGAAAGATACCCAGCCAGTTCCAATATTAGTAGGAGCAACAGGTCTTATAAAAAAGAATCTACAATCGTATTTAGATATGCTACCAATACATGTAACTCCATACGAATTGCAGAAGGAGTCATTACTGGGCACATTGCATGTGCTGCAAAGAGCACTTCTGTCTGACATCAAAGATCGAAACAATACTAATTTCATGAACTTTAATTGTACTTTCACTTAGGAATGGGGTCCATTCTCATCATGGTAATCGAAACCCAAGAGACTTAAAGAAATTTAAAAATATATACAATTTGAGAAGTTATAAAAGAAGGGAAAGATGTGAATACTTTTATTAAATACATATGAAATATATGTAATAGTTCCACTAGACAGAGAAGGATAGATGTGTTTTCATTTTTTGATCTGATTTTAAATTCATTTTAACAGTCTGTTTCTGCTTTAGCTAAGGTCTTTAAGATTATATTAGCGATTCCAGCACATAACGCTGCAACTGCCTTTTTCCTGTTTTCAGTGGTCTAACTGTTATTAAGCCCTGGTTTCATTCTTGTGTTCAGTGTATTTCAGGCTAGTTTGGGACTTATCTTTGCATTGGGGCAGTTCCAGGCCAGTCAGGTCAGAACTAAGGTCTAACTCTTTTTACCTCCCACCCATCCAGTGTGGGAAAATAAGCACACAGGTATCATTTTGCAAAGTCTCTCCCCTGGAACTCCTCACCAGGCTAAAAGTCCTTTGATAGAATTGCTTAATACTGAGTGTATTGAAACTGCTTGCATTGATTTTAGTATCAAATTAGTGAGTTTGTTTACTATAATTAGTTGACTAGTTCTTGTTGGTGGGAGAAGATGGGTTCTAGGCTAGTTGTTTTGTACTGAAATTTAAAGTAGCAAGTCCACCCAAACATCATTCTAAAACCAAACTCTAAGCAGTTATAGTTACTCTGCACCGAGAGTTATTCCTGTCAATACCATAGACCAGCAATTCACCACAACCTCTTTAGCCAGCCTGATTGAGATGGGTATCTTCAGACAATGTTAGAATTGTCTCATGCTGTCTAATGATCATCTATAACTCAATTATCATTTTGTGAACTCACTCCCCTTCAACTGTTTAAATTTATTGGCCATCCTACTGTATTCCATAGTACCAGAATACAAACGTGACCACCCCCTTTCAATCTATCTTGCTGTTTTAAAAATAGTGACTCTCCAATAAAACTTAATTTTTTAGACAGGTAAACCTAGTTTCACATCTAACTCCTCTAGTGCACACTGCAGTGTTTAGGATAAACCATTTTTTTTCATATTGCCTTTAAGCATCCCTGTGACAAGCACTTGCTCTAAACCCTGCTGGGAAGCAGTAGAAGCTTTAAACTGATACAAGCACTCAGCTCTCCTTGTTAATAAGGATAAACAAATTGTAGGCACTAAATAGCCTATAATTGCAAAGTACCTTGCTAAGGAAAGGGAAAACAGCTATTGTACTTTACAAAAAAAGCACCAAACCAGGTATGTCCAAAGGTCAGCTTCTGGTGCTTTCTCCTGTCCACCTGGGGAATCTGGGCATACTGGGGCAATACAGCAATTGCCTCATTTATACAGTTAACCCTTTCCTCCTACCATCCAACACTACAACCTGTGAGAGATGCATTTACATAGCCAAACTGGAAGCAAAGCTCTCTCCACCCAAGATTGTTCTAGACAGTCAAGAGGTGAAGATTAGCAACTGCACTACACCTCAAGCAACACATAGCCCTTCTAAACCCACACCACCAACACCCTCACATAGCAACACTAAACCCTCATATGCGGAGGCCCTTAACAGTTACCTGCCCAAGGAACAAGGACCTTTGAAACGCAAACACCAGTCACAACCAAAATGTCACATAGCTCACAACACCAGTGTGCCACCCAACAACAGCACCTAAGGCAAGACAACGTACCCGATACTTTAGTAATAGATGACTCTATATTCAGGCAGACTGATGTCACACTCACCAGGCTGAACAAGGAGAAAATTACAGTCAGCTGCCTGTCAGGTGCCAGGATCCGCCACATAATGCGTGCACTCAAATCACTCCACAACAAGTACAAATATGACTCTGTCATTGTCCATGATGGAGTGAATGACTTGAGATGTACCTCTCTCTGGACTACATGAAAAGAGACATGGAAGAGCTCATGGATCATGTGGCCTAACCCTGAGTAGCAAACTGCATTTGCCCAGAATGATATCACAGTATAAGGACTAAATGATTAACTTCAGCAATTGGCTAAGCTTCTGGTGTCATTCAAAGGGAATCCAGTATCTGTCTGCCTGCGACGACATGATCGACAGACCACGATGCTTTGCCAGAGATGGTCTGCACCTGTCGCCCCTGGGATTCAGGTTACTAGCTAAGGCTGTTGCCACCCCTATAGTGCCTTTTTTAGGCAAAGTTCAAAGGACAAAACCACCACCGTAGCAGGTAGAAGCATGCAAAATCTGAAGGTAATGCTACTCAGTGCTAGAAGTCTAAACTTCAAAATGCACTCTCTTGAGGCACTCCTAAAAATGGACAACATTGATATCTGTGCAGTAACTAAGACCTGGTTCAAGGCTCCAGAGAGCACCCCTGCAATACCACCCTACAACTCTTACCACCTTTTCGGCCACCAAACCAGGACCGAGACAAGGTGGAGGAGTGTCCATATTCACAAAGGATTTTCACACCGCCAGCCTAGTTACCCAACACAATGCTTCTGAAATTCTCCTGATGCAACTAACACTAGATAAGACTGCAATCAAAATTGTAGCTTGCTACAGATCCCCCACCATACCCCAAGATTCTCACTATACCTTTCTAAACATACTGTAAAATATTAAGATAAAACCAAACACCCCAATACTGGGTGATTTCAACTGCCCTGCCATTAACTGGGAAAACTATTCGTGTACCAATACCTTTGCCCAGTGGTTCTTGGAATTCATAAATTGCCCTGGATTAACTAATCCATAGTCCAACCAGGAGCTCCATTATCCTAGACCTGGTCATTACCAGCATGGGAAATCGATGCTCCACACCTATGGTCAACCCCTCATTGGTCAGATCTGACCATAAGCTAATCACCCTTGACATCCAAATCCCTACCCAACCCCCCAGTAAGGAAACCTCTGTAAAAAACTTCTCCAAAGCCAACTTCATGCTATTCAAGTCAGACGTGACAAACTTCATGACACCCATGCAGATGGGAACTGAAAGTTCCACTGCTGAATCCTACACTAAGGGACTGTATGAGCGCATCCACTTGTGCATAAATCATGCCATCCCAAATAGAACCAAGATGCGCTCCTCCAAAACAAGGAAGCCAATCTGGTGGTCCCCCTGCCATAAACAAACTTTACAACAAAAGGAAGAAACTGTTGCAGAAAAGAGAAAAATCCCAGGATGCAAAAAACTCCCTTCCCAGCCTCAGTAAGAAGCTGAGATCCCTCAGAAAATCCTCCAAAGCTAGTTACGAAAATAAAATTGCCAAAGATTCCAAAGACAACCACAAAGCATTCTATAACTATATCAAGAATCTAAATGGCAATGCTCAGATCTGCTCTGAGCTACAACAGAATGGCATTAAATATACTGATCCCAAGGATATTGCCAATATCCTGGCAGATCGATTCAGTGCCAACTTCACCCCCTCTCACCCCCTAAAGGGCACATCTCAATACCGAAAGATTGCCAAATTCCGGTAATAACAGCCACACGGGTAAAAAACGCACTCTCCAAAGCTAAGAATACAGCATCCATGGGACCAGATGACATCCCGGGCTGTGTACTAAATGAACTACAAAATGAACTGGCACCTCACCTAAGTGTCATGTTTAATCATAGCCTCACCTCAGGCTTCGTGCCCACTGAGTGGTGCACAGCTACAGTTATCCCACTCCACAAGGGGGGATTCACCTTGGATCCGGGGAACTACCGCCCCATCAGTCTGACGAGCCTGATCTGCAAGGCCATGGAACTTATTATCATGGAACAGTTCTATATTAGGAGTTCGAATGCACAGGTGTCCGAATGCCATAACATCAAACTGGGAAGTTCGAAATGTCAAAATAGCGAAGCCGCAGAACACAGAATTTTTTCCCAGGGAAAAAATCAGTGGGCCCTTTCCGTGGCTTTGCTATTTCCTCCACTGTGGTGCAATCTCAGAGTTGGTATATTTAAGTAGGGGGCGTGTGGAGGGCACAGTCCCCCACATTAGGAACAGTTTGAAGTGTACGTTTGTTTTTCGGTTTTGTACCAGAACAGCAATTTTTTTCCCTGGGAAAAAAAAAATCACTGTTCTGAGTGTTCAAAGTTATTGCATTTCGAACTTCTGGGTTCGACATTTACACAGTCAAACTTATTGCAGTTCTACTATGTGATATAGACCCTCATGGAACTTATACACAAAGATAAGGGCAACCTCCAAACACTGGACCCCACCCAGTTTGGGTTCTTGAAGGGCCGATCTTGTCTCCTGAACCTGATCGACTTCTTTGAATCAGTCTCCAGAGGGTAAGGCAGTCCACACAGCCTATCTGGACCTCGCCAAGGCCTTCTACACCATCCCCCACTCTGGAATCATAGATAAACTTAGTAAGCTGGGCATTAACCCTAAGCCACTCGATGGGTTGCCAACCTGGCTTACTGACAGAACCCACATTGTAAAAGTAGCCGACTCCAAATCCAGCTCCAGACAAGTGACAAGTGGAGTACCTCCGGGTTCAGTCCTGGGGCCACTCTTATTTGGCATCTACTTCTCTGAAGTACAGGCCAACACTAAGTGGCTAACAAAGTTCAAAGGTGACTACAAACTGGGAGCTATTATTGAATCCCTAAATGATGTGGATATTCTACAAAAGGGCCTTACAGAAACAGATGCTTGGTGCCAAGAAATATATAGTTATCCCCTTTGGGAAAAAACATGTACCCGTGAATTACCACATAGGTGTCAGTACACTAAACACCAAAAGTGTGATAAGAGATTTAGGGACACAGGTGGACAGTGGTCTCACCTTCGATAACCACAACGCCACAACAGTCAGGGAATCCTTCTATGTGGCACATGTCATCACTGAGGGCTTTTCATCCAGAAAAAAGGAGGTCATTGTCTCACTGTACTCATCCCTCATTAGACCCATTATAGAATACAGTGCCCCGTTTGGTATGTACCTCTCAAGGCATCTGCAACAACTGGAAAGGTCGCAGAAATACCTCACTAAAAGAATCACAGGCCTAAAGTAGATGCCCTATGCTGACCAACTAAAAAAACTCCAGCTATACTCTGTCACATATCATCTACTCAGAGGCGATCTCTGCTTAACATACAAGGCCATGTCAAACCCAGAGCTGTTGGACATGCTACACTTAAAGAAATCCCAATCCCTCAGAGCCACATGCTCCAGGGATCTAAACCTTGTCATCACAATGAACAAAACATGCTGGAGGGACAGGCTGCTGACCCAGAGACTCCCCAGACTCTGGAATAGACTGCCCGTACATGTCAAGCAGAGCACCTCTTTGGCCCTCAAAAGGAAGCTTAACAATTGGATGGGAGATAGGAAATTCACCCCGGGAATCATGTCAGTCACCCTGCTAGACAGGGGTCCAGGGAAGTAAATATTCTGGGAAGAAATAGCCAGGGAATTGTTATGGCTAGGCTTGTATAGGCCCTAGGGCCAATAGCCTAGTACCAGCCTATGAACTCAAACAAAATACCATAGTATGTGAGAGATGTACATGTATAATATTCTTGGAGGTAAAAATCCAGCTCACAGCAGTACACCAGAAAACACACCACTCCAAAGCCATTACAATACATATCATACATCATATGCTGGGGTTCTAAAGCTTAACTTGCCTGAACCTCAAAGACCTTAAAAACACAGTAGAGGCACAAAGCCTACTTCCTCACATAGCACAAGAAAGCCCAAGTCACAGTTGCTGAGCCCATAAGGCAGGCATCTACCCAACCAAACATTCATTCTTGTTATAGGTGACTCCATTGTAAGACATACAAATGTGCCTCTTACCAGGCTTAACAAGGAAAGAGTGATGGTTTGTTGCTTGTCTGGTACCAGGATCCATCATATCACACAAGCACTCATGATTGGCAGACCACACTGATTTGCCAGGTATGGCTTGCATCTGTCCCCCCTAGGGTTTTGATTATTGGAAAAAACATTCTCCACCCCATAGTGCTTTTTTCATAGAATGTCAACCTGATAAATATAACAACATA
Source organism: Protopterus annectens (assembly GCF_019279795.1). Classification (NCBI taxonomy): domain Eukaryota; kingdom Metazoa; phylum Chordata; order Ceratodontiformes; family Protopteridae; genus Protopterus; species Protopterus annectens. The sequence goes on from NC_056741.1 coordinate 1,809,172,971, forward strand.
ACGAAACAAGCAAAGGAAAATATAAAGGTGCTACTGATCAGTGCCAAGAGCCTGAACAAGAAACTCCATTTCCTACAAGCCTTCCCACCCTGGAAGACATTGATGGCTGCATAGGGACTGATAGCAGAGAGCATTCCATCTGTTCAAAGGTATAATGCTTTTCACACATTTGACCTGCTACTGTGCAGGAGGGGAAAAAAGTGGAGATGTATCAATCTACATGCAGAAGAGACTTGAATCAAGGATGGTGAAGCAGCATGATGCACTGGAGATTCTTCATGTCCAAATAACCATCGGAAAGGTCTTGTGCCATATATTAGTTAGCTACAGAACTCAGTCTATGACAAAAGAAATCCATAATATCTATCTACAGGAAATGGAATCACTCAGTATTAAACCCTATACTATTTTCCTAGGTGATCTAAAATATGCAGCTGGGAAACCTACACTACCACTAGTGCACAAGCACAGAGATTCCTGGACTTTGTCAATACAAATGCCCTGGAATAATTAGAGTACCCACTAGGGGGAATAACATCTCGGATCTTGGCCTTACTAATATGGGAGCATCTTGCACCATCCTTGCGTACCTTCATTACTTGTTAGGTCTGACCACAAAGCAGTCTCCTTCAAATTAAAACTAAAATCAGAGATCCCTTCTACCCAAAGTACCTATAGACATTTCTTTAAGACAAGCTACCTACTCCTACGCATACCACAGCTGTCCAGATTTTTGCCTTATATTTCTGATCTGTTCCTCATAAAACTTGTGATTTTTTGGTTACATCACTGAAGAATGAAATCACTGTATAATGGCACACATTTGAGTTTTGCTTTATATTCTTTAGAAAATGTATGCTAACACAAATTCTGTTACTCTAGTAACTAAGTTTGTAAGAGCAATATTTAAAATCTGTCCCTATTTTAGGCCTTTGTCCCCACATTTCTTTAGGCTTTATCCAGATTTCTTGTGCTAAGAGGTTGAGCCGTATGATCCTAAGTGATACATTGGCAAGCTTCAGATCCCCACTGTAGATAAATGTGTGTGTGTGTATCTTTAAGAAGCTATCTATTGGCTTGCACAAGTGTATAAATACTGAGGACATGCGAGCCTGACTGCCATTTTGTAGTTAGCTGTTGAGATGTAAGCATGTATGTCTGTAAGTTCTGTCTGTTAATCAGTTTGTTTATATTTTATGATTTTATGGTATGATTTATGATGCTGCTATCCATCTTGATGTGTTTTATGTAATAACGCATCTAAATACTCCGCCTGTTCGTCATCTGTAATAAGAGGGACGAGCAACACCCATCAAATCAAGTTAACTCCACTGAATATGCAGAAATGTACATCACCACACTATACCAGCATGTAAACAGCTGGTATTTCATTTCATAATTTGCTCATAGAACCAGAACAGCATGCATTAGAAATTTTCCCTTTCCCCACTGCAGTGTGATCTTGAAGTTGGTATATATAATTAGTGGGGGGGGGGTGGCACATTCCTCCACATGAGCAGGGTCCTTGTGTTCAGCAAAACAGCTTAAATGTACTGCTTCAACATAGTATTTTAGTATACTGTTTAATTTTATAATTAAGATACCACAGTAAAAGTACATTAATAGCAGCACATTCAGTGTGAGGTATACACATACTAAGTGCTATTTCCTTGCTGTTGCCCAACTATGCAAGTTCGATGATATTCTTTATGATTGATAAAGTGACGAACCCGGTCACAATAAGAGCAACGCCTCTTACAAAATCAACTTTGCAATTTATTATAGCAAAAAATAAAGGTGAGCGTTAAAAACAAATACACGCTTTCGGCAAGTGAAATAACCTGCCTTCATCAGACAACAGTTTTAAAACACCATCCAATGTCAGTATTTATAGGGACATCACATTACAAGTCACCAATCAATTTAAAATACATTCTATTGCTTTTACTTTATCCAGGGAACCTTAAAGTGCTACGCTACTCATAACCACATAAAATATTTAAACCTACATATAAAGCTTCAGCCAGACTTATTTATACATATTGAATGTTACATAACATGCAATGAATATGTAAAACTACAAAAAGAAGAAACATTATATTAATAATGATAAATATGAATCATAATAATTAAAAACCAGTTAAAAAAATCCCTTCTTATAGAAGTATAATTACCCTAAGTATTAAAAATATATTTTATTTTATCTATTACATGTTAATAACTTCAACACTGGCTTTATAGATAACATTTCATTAATACCTGGAAAAATATGAGCTCTGGTTCGTATTTGCCAGAGCAATTCATTAATTTCCAAGTATATCTGCCAAGGGCCACCTCTATTATCGACAAATCTTTTTTGTAAAATTGCATAACTAAAGTTGTGCCCTTCATTTTCAATGACATGCCTAGCTAAGGCATTATTTATATCTTTTTTACTTATAGCGTACTGATGTTCATATATTCTACATTTTAGTTTACGCTCCGTTTTACCAATATAAAATGCTTTACATTGGTTACATAAAGCCACATATATTACTACCTTTGTTTCGCAATTATAGTAATCATTCACCTTATATATTCTATTATTAATATTCAACTGATTTCCTACTTTTATAAATTTGCACTGTGCACAAAAACCGCATTTGAACATCCCATGCTGTCTATTACAATTGGTCTTATACTTAGATCTTCCCAATAAAACCTTTAAATTTTCACCTCTTCTATATGTAATTTTGGGTGTATCACCCAACAAGTTTATCAGGTGTCTATCGTTTCTCAACACATCCCAGTTTTTGAGGATAACTTCCCTGATTTCTTTAAAATCTAAGGAGTAAGTATGCATAAAGCTAATACGGTAATCATTATTACTTGCTTTACTCCTGCATACGATGTCCTTCTGACCATCAACCAAACTTTGATCACCAATGGGGGTTTGGGAACACCTAGATCCTAATAAAGGAAATAGCGAACCTTCATCCCGTCTACATGTAACCTCTGTTATTATATTCAAAATCAATGTAGGGGGATACCCTCTAACTAAAAACATACTCTTTAATCTACTGCATTCTATTTCATAATCTTGTTGGTCAGATACCATGCGTGCTGCACGTACAATTTGGCCTTTAATTACTGCTTTTTTCTGAAAAAATGGGTGATTACTTGTAAAATGCAGCAGAGAATTAGAGTATGTTGGCTTTCTAAAAATCAAACTTTTATATTTACCATTGATCCTATCATTTATTAATAAAATATCCAAATAATTGATTTCGTTTACTCCTAAATTATAGGTAAATTCTAAAAAGTTAGTCGTTCTAGAAATTTCTTCTATAAATAATGGGATCATATCTTGGTTACCAATCCAAATACAAAATATGTCATCCTGGTACCTTGTGTACCAGGTGACATATTTCTGAAACAAGTTGTTTTTAAAAAGTAAAGAATTTTCCCAGAAGGCCATGACAGCATTTGCAAAGGATCCACCACAAGGTGAGCCCATTGCTACCCCTGATGTTTGCAAATAAAACCTATTTTCAAAAGAAAAAAAGTTATTTGTCAATACTACCTCCAACAGTGTCTCAATCAGGCGAATTGTATCTTCATTGGCCCCTTTGGACAGCATAAATTGTCTCACCCATTCTATCCCCATCACTTGTGGTATAACAGTATATAAATCTTTGACGTCTATCGTCAAAACGATGGCATTTGATGAGTGCTCTAATTTATTAATGCTCTCCAAAAAGGACCAGGAATCCTTGCATATTTGATTTTCACTGTCAATGAATGGTTTAATAATGCTGTCAATATATTTAGCACAAGCATATGTGATTGAACCCCTCCCATCAATGATGGGTCTAAAAGGGGGGGTCACATAAGCTCTTGTGTAATTTGGGATTTCCAAAAAAGGCCGGTATTCTAGGTGCAGCCAACGTCAAATATGTATGTAATTCTAAATCAATAGACCCTTCTAAAAACAAGTCACTTAATATATTATTGATTTTCTTATAAGCCATGTGGATTTCATTTAAAGAAACTAATTTATATGCAGAAGTGTCCAAATGTTTTAACATATATTCTACATACATCCAGTGATCCATAAACACTAGGCCGCCGCCTTTGTCTGGTTTCATTACTCTTATTCTACAATCCCTTAATAAGTTGATGAAATCCCATTCCAAATCCTTCATGTTACTAGGATGTGTATAATTCCTAAAAATCTCATGCTTTTTTATGGCCCATAAATCCATTTCACAAATCCTCTCAAAAGTATTTAAAGTAGGGTGGAGAGGTGGATTATATGAACTAGCCACTCTAAGGGTACTCATAGAACCTGAATTATTACCTAAAAGGGAAGAAAGGTTAAGCTTACGTACAAATATTTTTAAATCAATGATGGTTTTACTAATGTCCATACGTCGACCTGGAACAAAAGATAAGTCCTTTGCTAAAAAATCAACCATTTCCTGATGTATGTCCAACACAGTATAATTATAGATTTTAAAATCCCCCTTAGAACTCTCATACAGTTTTGGTTGTACACCAAAATCTGGAATTGGATTCATCTCTTCCGAGCCTTCCTTCTGTTCCTGGGGTTGGACTGCTGGTGAACATATCTCTGATTGTTGCGCTTGGAATAATTGACTTGGTGAAAAAACGGTTGGTTTTGAATGTCTTGTGATTCACAATCTTGAATCACTTCATGTCCATCATCATTTTGTTGGACATTCAAGGTCATAGGACCGACTGGATTATTTGTATTGACATTCAAATTATCATTATTATTTAGCCTAGGACTTCTCCTCGGGGCGGGTCTTTGCTGACGTGGCCCATTCGGAGCCTTGTTAGAGTTTGGTGCATTTGATTGACCCCTTATATGTTCATTATCAATAGCTGCACCAGATATCTTTTGTGCTTGCACTGGAAGTCTAGAATAAGCACATTTATTGCTATAATCCTTGACATCCCGAGTTAATTTCTTTTTCTTATGTACTAGTAGCTTATCCATTGTAGCTTCAATACTAGTGAATATTCTGCAGTACTCATATTTGTACTGCAAAAATTCCATATGGGCTTTTATTTCTTTTTCCAATTCTTCCAGCTCAGTTTTTATTATGGCAATGTCTTTAGAGTAGTATGCAATAAGAGCTAATAGGAACTCCTTGCCTTGTCTATCAAATAAATCAAGCAATTCCTGGTAAAAAGGAGAGTCATCAGTTAAGCCAGCGGGAAACTGCCACTGGCATAAGCCCTTTGGAATAACATTGTTTTTGATGCATTCCTCGAGGTAAGCAACCTCGAGTTGTAGCTTTTTACATCTGAACAACTTAATATCAAACTCTTCAATTGTTTCAGCAAGCCCACAATTCTCATTTTCATTATTATTAGTATTTGGGCTTCTTTCATTAGGCTCAGCATGTTGGTCAAAAAAATTAATTTTATCTAAAAAATTACCCATAACAGGTACTCCTTCATTACCAAGCATAATGTTATTTACAACGGATCTGGAAACTGCAGAATTTAGGTTACCTCGTTGTTGACTAGTACCTGCCAAAACAGGTACAAGATCTTTTTCCGCATTTCCAGCCGCTTGGTGACTGTTATTCCCCCGAGTTCCTCTGCTCATATTCGTCTGAGGAGACCGCTGACCATTCGGTAAACTGCTGGCTGTTACGCTCGCAAAAGTAGGTTGACCACTTGCTTGAATTAGATTAGCTTCAAACCGTCGTGTAGAAAAGGCATCCACCTTTTGCGTAAGTACATCCACATGAGTGAGTAGCGCCTGCACCAGTGCTGTAAGGTTCCCGGAAGTACCTTCATTTGTAGTTATTCCGTCATTATCCTCTTGCGTGAAAAGATTTAAAGAAGCCTCTCCGGACCCGGTCGTCATATCCAAATATGCAAGGATTCCTGGTGCTTTTTGGAGAGCATTAATAAATTAGAGCACTCATCAAATGCCATCTTTTTGACGATAGACGTCAAAGATTTATATACTGTTATACCACAAGTGATGGGGATAGAATGGGTGAGACAATTTATGCTGTCCAAAGGGGCCAGTGAAGATACAATTCGCCTGATTGAGACACTGTTGGAGGTAGTATTGACAAATAACTTTTTTTCTTTTGAAAATAGGTTTTATTTGCAAACATCAGGGGTAGCAATGGGCTCACCTTGTGGTGGATCCTTTGCAAATGCTGTCATGGCCTTCTGGGAAAATTCTTTACTTTTTAAAAACGACTTGTTTCAGAAATATGTCACCTGGTACACAAGGTACCAGGATGACATATTTTGTATTTGGATTGGTAACCAAGATATGATCCCATTATTTATAGAAGAAATTTCTAGAACGACTAACTTTTTAGAATTTACCTATAATTTAGGAGTAAACGAAATCAATTATTTGGATATTTTATTAATAAATGATAGGATCAATGGTAAATATAAAAGTGATTTTTAGAAAGCCAACATACTATAATTCTCTGCTGCATTTTACAAGTAATCACCCATTTTTTCAGAAAAAAGCAGTAATTAAAGGCCAAATTGTACGTGCAGCACGCATGGTATCTGACCGACAAGATTATGAAATAGAATGCAGTAGATTAAAGAGTATGTTTTTAGTTAGAGGGTATCCCCCTACATTGATTTCGAATATAATAACAGAGGTTACATGTAGACGGGATGAAGGTTCGCTATTTCCTTTATTAGGATCTAGGTGTTCCCAAACCCCCATTGGTGATCAAAGTTTGGTTGATGGTCAGAAGGACATCGTATGCAGGAGTAAAGCAAGTAATAATGATTACCGTATTAGCTTTATGCATACTTACTCCTTAGATTTTAAAGAAATCAGGGAAGTTATCCTCAAAAACTGGGATGTGTTGAGAAACGATAGACACCTGATAAACTTGTTGGGTGATACACCAAAAATTACATATAGAAGAGGTGAAAGTTTAAAGGTTTTATTGGGAAGATCTAAGTATAAGACCAATTGTAATAGACAGCATGGGATGTTCAAATGCGGTTTTTGTGCACAGTGCAAATTTATAAAAGTAGGAAATCAGTTGAATATTAATAATAGAATATATAAGGTGAATGATTACTATAATTGCGAAACAAAGATAGTAATATATGTGGCTTTATGTAACCAATGTAAGGCATTTTATATTGGTAAAACGGAGCGTAAACTAAAATGTAGAATATATGAACATCAGTAGGCTATAAGTAAAAAAGATATAAATAATGCCTTAGCTAGGCATGTCATTGAAAATGAAGGGCACACCTTTAGTTATGCAATTTTACAAAAAAGATTTGTCGATAATAGAGGTGGCCCTTGGCAGATATACTTGGAAATTAATGAATTGCTCTGGCAAATACGAACCAGAGCTCATATTTTTCCAGGTATTAATGAAATGTTATCTATAAAGCCAGTGTTGAAGTTATTAACATGTAATAGATAAAATAAAATATATTTTTAATACTTAGGGTAATTATACTTCTATAAGAAGGGATTTTTAACTGGTTTTTAATTATTATGATTCATATTTATCATTATTAATATAATGTTTCTTCTTTTTGTAGTTTTACATATTCATTGCATGTTATGTAACATTCAATATGTATAAATAAGTCTGGCTGAAGCTTTATATGTAGGTTTAAATATTTTATGTGGTTATGAGTAGCGTAGCACTTTAAGGTTCCCTGGATAAAGTAAAAGCAATAGAATGTATTTTAAATTGATTGGTGACTTGTAATGTGATGTCCCTATAAATACTGACATTGGATGGTGTTTTAAAACTGTTGTCTGATGAAGGCAGGTTATTTCACTTGCCGAAAGCGTGTATTTGTTTTTAACGCTCACCTTTATTTTTTGCTATAATAAATTGCAAAGTTGATTTTGTAAGAGGCGTTGCTCTTATTGTGACCGGGTTCGTCACTTTATCAGTTATTTGGTTTATATTCTTTATGATGATATGACTATACAACAAAAAGGACATTCAGTGTTTAGTGTATGAGGAATGGCCGTTCGATTAGAGTTTCAATCAATGGGTAAACATAGACCCAAATGATTGATATCAGAGTATAGGCAAAGAGAAAGAAATAGGGGGACCCTTAGCGAAAGACCAGCACTGGGAGAGTTTTTAGTAGAATCTAGAACAGAAACTGCTGTTAAAAAATGAATAATTAGTAGAGCATGTAAAATATTGCATGAGAACTATAGGAATCAATCAGAGGAGATAGAAAGGATTGGGAAGAGAGATTGGATAAGCAATTCACAAAGAAACAGTGGAGGGGTGTATGTATGTTTCCCAAATATGTAACAAAGTCTAGAAGATTAGGATCTTTGCTTGTAAGTGTTTACAAAGATATTTCTATACTCCAGCTATACTCCAAGGAATTTTTTTTCTCAAGTAGACAGCAAAATGTTGGAGGTGTGATAGGTAAAAAGGAATAATTCTGAGCATATTTTCTGGGAGTGTAATGAGTTGGCAGACTTTAAAGATTCCCTGCAGACTACACTGTCAGAGATACTGGTTGAGAAAATTGGTGCAACTAAGGAAATTATTATTATTTTTTTTTTTTTAGCTGTGATACAGAATTGGAATTGCCTAGACATAGTAAAGATTTGCTGAGTCTAATTATGGTGGCTGTCAAAAAGCAATTAGTAGAAAGTAGAAAATCGAAATCTGAGTCTAAATCAACTGTACTAGAAGTGGTGAATATAGTAACACAGCTAAAACAACTGGAACTGGGATCTTTAGAAAAGGGTAGGAACAAATTGTAGAGGAAAAAAGGAATTGTAGAAATAGTATATGCAGAGGAGGAACAAGGTTTAAAAGATGGCAAGATTTGAATGAGCTAAGTAATGGTTGGCTGACAATGACTGGATGGATTATAAGTGATGTTTTGACTGACTGGCTAGATTATAAGAGATGTATAATGTTTGCAACTAAAAGTATGTCAGTATGGTTTGCGATGCATAATATTTGCAACTAAAATTATGTCAATATGCTTTGTTTTCTTTTATATAAATGTATGATTGCTTATGCCATATGTGATCATTTAAAATAAAAAAAAAAAACACCTCAAAATCTCATCTGCAACTGGTACAGAGCCTGCATAGGAGCCCAGTTGAATACAGTAAGTCAGATAGCCTCCCTTCCTATACATTGTATATACACAATCAAGTTTCAGGTACAGCAAATTCTTGTTCACCCTTCTCCTCCAGCCAGACTTGTTCTTCAAGATCTAGGTTCGATGGCAGCAGCCATAATCTTAGTTTCTGTGGCCAGTTTCTATATGCATATCCTCCAATGGACTTTAGCTGTTCGGTGTTCTATTCTGCATCACCTTCTGTCCTTCTCATTCAAATTCACTCAAGTATGCAAGGATCATCTTCTTTGGTGGATTCAATCGAACTTAGTTTACTTAGGCCATCCCTTAGTTCTGTCTCCTCCAGTAGCCATGGTAACCACTGACTCCTCCCAGTTGGGGTGGGGGGCATTTCTTGGGGTGGATGGTCCAAGGCACATTGTCCCCCCATGAAGCCAATTCACATATGAACGTTCTAGAAATGAGAGCAGTTTTACTAGAGTTGCAGGCCTTTCAAGATGTTCTCCCTCTAGGGACTATTGCTATACAAACTAACAACATGTCTGTGGTGTGGTACATCAACAAACATGGGGGAACCTAATCCTACCCCATTGGTCGAGAGGCAATAAGAGTATGGCAGTGGGTGATCTCCTCCAACTGTTTTATTGTGGCAATGCACATACCGGGGAAATCCAATGTACTAGTGGACAAACTCAACAGGTCCATTTTGATGCCTTACGAGTGGTCTCTCAACCAGTCAGAAACAGAGAATATTTTCTGTTGTTGGGGTGAATCTTGCTGCAATCTCTTTGCATCTCCCCACAACAACAAGTGCAGCAGGTACTTTGCCCTAATCTCCCCTCAGGGGGGAGTTAACAAGAGATGCTGTAGTCCACATTTGGCCCTCCGGTCTCCTTTATGCTTATTCCTTGCTACCTCTGATTCCAAAATTCTTGCTGAAAACACTTCAGTTGAAGAGCTCACTTATCCGCATTGTCCTCTTTTGACCTCACCAAGTGTGGTTGCCCTTCCTTTGGTCTCATCTTTGATACCTGCCATGAATACTGGACCCGAGTCCAGATTTCTCTCACATCACTCTAGGATGAAACATCCCAATATCCTAGGCCTCAAACTAACTGCATGGCTTCTCTAATTCCATTGATACCTAGACAGCCAAGGCTTTCTTCCCAAGTCTGACAAATACTTCTGTCATCCCAGAAAGCATCTACAAGGAAGATGTACAAGAGAAATTGGAAGAGATTTTCAATTTGGGCTCTTCAGAAGAAAACTTACCTTATCACTACTCTTGCACCTTCGGTTCTGGAATTCTTAGCATCTGTTTTCCAGGAAGGTGCTAGTTTTTCTGCCATCAAAGTACAGTTAGCAGCTATATCTAATTTTCACTCAGGAGAAAAAGCTTTCTCTTTAGCTTCTTCCAAACAGTGCAAGGCTTTCCTAAAAAGCACCTTCTTACTTAAACCTCCAGTGCCTCCTTGGGATTTAACAGTTGTACTACTAGCTTGACCCAACAACCTTTTGAACCATCAGCAAAATCCAATTTAAGGTTTTTGTTTTGGGAAACAGCATTCCTAGTAGCTGTTATGAATCCAAGGAGAATCATTGAACTCCAGACTCTATCTTCCAAATCCCTTTGTGTTGTTTTTCACAGAGACAGTTACTTTACAGACTAATCCATCCTTCTTGCCAAAAGTGGCAACTGAATCAAATATTAATCAGTTCATTTGCCTGTTTTCTTCCCTAACTTTTCAAATAAGGGAGAGTACATTTATTTATTTATTTGACATTTGAAGTCCAGGTTAGACCGACTGAGCAAGAGCCCTTTTTCAGAGGAGACCCAGGGAGAAAAGCTCCACAGTTAAGCATGAGCTGTACAATAATAATGCTAACTACAAATATCAATACAAGAAGTGTAAAAAGATAATAATGGGTAACAGTTGAATCAAAGTGAGTAATTACATTCAAACAACATCTTTCAGTCCATACAATCATGTTAGGTGGTAAGTACATAGGTTACATCAATAGTTCTCAAGATCAATCAATGATTGGATAAGTAGTAGTTGTTCAGGTGTAGTATTAAACTTGATTTAGATAAGCCTAAGGTAATGTGTCATTGAAGAAGTAGAGATTGGAAAAAGAGAAGGGGGCTACAACGAGAGTGAGAAGGGGATAGTAGTGATAGGTCTTTCAAGGTGGGTGCTTACATTGACAGCTCCATGTATTCAAATAGGTTTTAGTGGCAATTTTGAATTGATGTCAGTGATTAATGTTACGGATATTAAGTGGAAGTTTATTCCATGATTGGGCTAGGGAATAGTTGTAAAGGTTCTGTCCTGTTTTGGTTTTGGGCTTGTAGATAGAAAGTTAGTTTTGTTCAGAGCAACGGAGGGTCCTTGGTGGTGAGTAAGGGGAGACCAGATTAGAAATGCTGGGGCAAGAAGGAGGGCAGATACAAGATGGAGTGTAGTATTTGAAGTTGAGAGAAGCAGTTGGTGAGGAAGCTCTAGCCAGTTCAGCTTTTTCAGAGCTAGACAGTGATGTGACTGGTAGGAGTGGTCTGCGGCAAATTTAGCAGCTTTGTTGCAGGTAGATTCTAGTTTTGTTCGGAGACTGGTTTGAAGGTTGGTGAGAATATGTGAGCCATAAAGTAGACTGGGAGAAGGTAGGCATGGGATAGGGCAATTTTAGCATTATTAGATAGGAATTTTTTGTTCCTGTAAAAGAGCCCAGGCTTTTGGTGGGTTTTCTTAATGTTGTTAAGGTTGTGCTGGTCGAATTTAAGATGGTCATCTTCACCGTGGTGGTGCAGCAGTTAGCTTTGTGGCCTCACAGCAAGAGGTTCTCCCATTTGATTCTTGGCTGGAGTGCCTTCTGTGTGGAGTCTGCATGTCCTCCCCGCGGTCGAGTGACGTTAAAGACATGCAGGTAGGTGCAAGTGTGAATGGTTGTGCCTTCTTTGAAGGTTGGGTGTCGGGCTGGCAACTTGGCACTGTAAAACTCCACTGCCAATAATAAGCAGACCAGAGTTCCTCTGTGGTGACCCCTAACTGGGAAAAGCCAAAAGGCATTACTTATTTTTATTAATGATGACCCTAGTAACTTGGTATGTGATTCCACGGTGATAGGTATGTTATTGTTAGATAAGATTGAAAACGAGGATTTAAGATGATTCATAGATTTGGGTATAAAAATCAGGAGTTTAGCCTTTTTTGGGGGTTTAGTATTAGGTGGTTGTTGATGAGTCAGTTTTCAATAGCTACGAATGAGTTCTGTGTCCTATTATTTAAGTCATTAAGGGTATCTGCTATGGTGATAACTGTGGTGTCATCTGCGTATTGGATGAGTGATGACTGTGGGCAGGAGGTAGACAATAAGTTAGTAAAGATAATGGGCCAAGGATAGATTATGGAGGAACACCCATTTTTACGGGGAAAGCTGGATAGATTACAGAAGACCATTTGACAGATTGAAGTCAGTCGCTGAGGTAACTAGAGAACCAGAAAATAATGGAGGTGGATAGGTTAAGTTCAGAGTTTGTTTAAAAGCAGGGGATGGGATACAGTGTTGAAAGCTTTAGAGAAATCAAGAAATAAGCATGAAACCAGTTTGTTTTGGTCTCTAGCTTGGGATATGCTGTTCAGAAAAGAAATGAGGGCAATGGAGGTGCTATGTTTAGGGTGGAAGCCATGCTGAGTAGGAGTAAGTAGATTATCTTCCTCTCTTTAAAAGCAGGGGATGGGATACAGTGTTGAAAGCTTTAGAGAAATCAAGAAATAAGCATGAAACCAGTTTATTTTGGTCTCTAGCTTGGGATATGCTGTTCAGAAAAGAAATGAGGGCAATGGAGGTGCTATGTTTAGGGTGGAAGCCATGCTGAGTAGGAGTAAGTAGATCATCTTCCTCTCTTAAAACCCAGTTGCCTCGTGGTTTGGGCGTCTTTTCAGGCTTGTTGGCTGTTGGTGAAGCACCCTCCAAGAGGAAATAACGCTGAGAGAAGAAGGGAGCCACTTTTGAGATCTTAAGTATTTTTTCTCTGTTTATTTACTAAGTTTTTCTGCATAGCTGCCTAGCTTGAGCATTTTCTGGCTTGTTAAACTTGATTTCTGTATTAGTAGCTGTATTTAGAGCACAACCAAAAGCTGTTTGCTGAAATTCCTGTTTGCACTTAATTTTAAATCGTTTTTTTCTTAAAACTTGCATATTTTCTGTCCTTGACCTAGCACTCTTGTGTGGGGTCATTTACTGCACTGTTATAACTTGATATTACTTGTGAACCTCTGCTATCTCTGTAAAAACAAAACAAAAAAAATCTTGCTTTTTCCCACTTTTCTGAGAGTTAAAAAGTTCAGTTACAGGCTTGCTGTTCCTGAACTGTTTGAAAGTTTCTGTGAGGCCATTTTGCTTGGGCTGGAGGAGGGTCTCTCTGTTGATCAGTGGCAGTGACTAACATTGAGCAGCTTCCCTGCCCCGTAGAGGTGGTTACTGACTTGAAACTGTAGTTTTATTGGCCACTAGGGGTCATTTCCATAACTCCTTCATCTTCCTCTCTTAAAACCCAGTTGCCTCGTGGTTTGGGCGTCTTTTCAGGCTTGTTGGCTGTTGGTGAAGCACCTCCAAGAGGACAACACGCTGAGAAAAGAAGGGAGCCACTTTTGAGATTTTAAGTATTTTTTCTCTGTTTATTTGCTAAGTTTTTCTGCATAGCTGCCTAGCTTGAGCATTTTCTGGCTTGTTAAACTTGATTTCTGTATTAGTAGTTGTATTTAGAGCACAACCAAAAGCTGTTTGCTGAAATTCCTGTTTGCACTTAATTTTAAATCGTTTTTCTTAAAACTTGCATATTTTCTGTCCTTGACCTAGCACTCTTGTGTGGGGTCATTTACTGCACTGTTATAACTTGATATTACTTGTGAACCTCTGCTATCTCTGTAAAAACAAAACAAAAAAAAAATCTTGCTTTTTCTCACTTTTCTGAGAGTTAAAAAAGTTCAGTTACAGGCTTGCTGTTCCTGAACTGTTTGAAAGTTTCTGTGAGGCCATTTTTGCTTGGGCTGGAGGAGGGTCTCTCTGTTGATCAGTGGCAGTGACTAACATTGAGCAGCTTCCTGCCCCCGTAGAGGTGGTTACTGACTTGAAACTGTAGTTTTATTTTCCCTTTTGGGTCTATTCCTGTTTCTTTCCAGCCCCTGCTATCAAGCACGCTTTAACGTGCTTTAGCGCGATTTAGCTGAGTTGCCACTAGAGCAGCATCGGGCAGCCCGGTTAAACAAGGTTAAACTCTTTCTGGCTCCAGAAAGTCTGTTCTTCAATTTTTCCCTTAGAACTGCTCTGTTAGGAACCTAAACAGTTTACACCTACACTAAAAGTGCAGCACTTGTTCCAAATAGCTTTTTCTTCTCAAAAAGCTCAGCACTTGTCTTATAAGCATATCCCTTGTCTTGTAAGCATTCTCTTTGCAGGTCAAGCACTCCTATATTATACAAATCTCTCACTAGCAAAACCCCCCAGGAGTGCCCACTTCCCTGCTAAGCCCACTACTTTTCTGTCTCATACCAACTCATAATTCTTTCTAGCATGTCGAAGGGTCAGATGCTGGTGTCCTCTCCTGCCCAGTTGGTGAATCTGGGAATTCTGAGACAATGTTACAATTGTCTCATGTACACGGACAACCCTCTCCTCCTCCCACGTAACACTAACACTTGTGAGAGATGCAGCTATTTAGCCAGACTGGAGGCTGAGCTCTCTCAACTCAGGACTGGCAAGACCAGGCAGGAGGAGAAGGCAACTACACACACCACAATACCAGTCTCACATAACTCAAGCACACCACTGAATCAAACACATAAACACACTAAGACATACTCGGAGGCTCTGAGTCAAAATTTACCTAAACAGCAGAGGCCTCCAAAGCAGACACCCAAGCAACTGCAAACTCAATACACCACACAAACAACACATAAATAACAAAATCAGTGTGCAAAGCAGTCACTGCCCTTAAGGCCAAATACAACACCAAACATACTTGTCATAGGTGACTCCATAGTCAGACACACTGACGTCCCGCTCACCAGACTGAGTAAGGAGAAGGTCACAGTAAGCTGCCTGTCAGGTGCTAGAATCCGCCACATAACACAAGCACTCAGGTCTCTCAACAGCAGGTACAAGTACAACTCAGTCATTGTCCACGCTGGTGTCAACGACCTGAGACGTACCTCCTTGGACTACATGAAAAGAGACATTGAGGAGCTCTCTGATTATGTAGCCCAGGCAGGTATGACCCTGACCTTGAGCAGTATCCTACCTTCACCTAGAATGATGCCACAATACAGTGATAAGATGATCAGCTTTAATAATTGGCTTAAATTGTGGTGTCATTCAAAGGGGATCCAATGTTTGTCTGCCTGGGATGACATGCTGGACAAGCCACGCTGCTTCTCAAGGGACGGCTTGCACCTGTCACCCCTAGGCTTCCGGATATTGGCAAAGGCTTTTGCCACCCCATAGTGCCTTTTTAGGCAAGGCTCAAATTCTAAACCTACCACCCTAGAACACAAAAAGTAAAAACTAAGGGTAATGCTGCTCAATGCCAGAAGTCTCAATCTCAAGATGCACGACTCGAGGCCCTTCTCAGTATGGAGAACATCGATGTCTGTGCTGTGACAGAAACCTGGTTCAAGGCTCCTGAGAGCACCCCAGCACTAGCAGGTTTCACCTCATATCATGCGTTCGCCCCAAAATCCAGACAACACCAAGAAAGGAGGGGGTGTCCATATTCATAAAGGACACCCACACCTCAAGGTTGGTGGCAACGCACGATGCATCGGAGACCATCCAGGTGCAATTAACCATAGGCAAGACTGCTCTGCAATTTGTAGCATGTTACAGGCCACCCTCTCAAACTCAGGAACCTCACATGGCCTTCCTGAAAACAATGGAGGGATAAATGTATCTCCAAACACCATCATACTAGGTGACTTCAACTACCCTAATATAGACTGGGAACACTACTCAAGCCCAAACACTCTAGCCCAAAGGTTCCTGGAGTTCATAAACTCAAATGCCATGGAGCAACTAGTCACCATCCCCACAAGAGGAGAAAACATACTTGATCTCATCATCACGAACATGGGATCAAAATGTTCAACACCGGAAGTATACCCCTCACTGGTGAGATCAGATCATAAACTAATCTCACTGGAGGTCCTCATCCTGCCCCCACCTGAAATAAAAAAGACGACAGTGAAAACTTCTCAAAAGCCGACTTCACACTTCTAAAACTAATGTGGTCTCCTTTAAGGCCCCTGAGCCAGTGGTAAACATTACTCAAACCGCTGAATCACTTACAAATGCCTTCTACCAGCACCTACAGGACTGCATGGATCAGGCAATCCCAAACAAAACTAAGACTCTTTGTACCAAAGGCAAGCATCCAGTCTGGTGGACCCCAGCCATAAACAAGCTCTACAACAAAAGGAGGAAGCTACTACAAGATAGAGCAAAATCCTTGAAAGGTAAGACACCTTTGATCATTATAAGTAAAAACTAAGAGCTCTCATAAAATCATCCAAGACAAATTTTGAGAGGAAAATTGCCAAGGACTCAAAAGACAATCATAAGGCCTTCTTTAGCTATGTTAGAAACCTAGGAGGAAACTCCCAGATATGCTCAGAATTAGTTCAAAATGATGTGAAGATTACTGAACCTACACACATTGCCAACATACTGGCTGACAGGTTCAGTGCAAACTTCTTCCCCCCCCCCAAAAGGAGAGATATCTCTACCAGAGGATTGTAGCCCCCAAACATCTCCAACACCCAGGTGAGAACTGCTCTCTCCAAAGCAAAAAACACAGCATCCATGGGACCAGATGGTGTCCCGGCTGTGTGCTCCATGAACTCAATGAGGAATTAAACCCGCAGTTAGGACAGCTGTTTAATCTTAGCCTCACCTCAGGATACGTACCCAAGGAGTGGCGACGGCGACTGTGGTCCCACTTCACAAGGGCGGTGCCTCCACCGACCCTGGAAATTACCATCCCATTAGCTTGACAAGCCTTATCTGCAAAGCCATGGAGAGGATCATAATGGAACTCATAAATAAAGACATAGGGAACTTGCAGACTTTGGATCCAACCCAGTTTGGCTTTGTCAAAGGCAGATCATGCCTTTTAAACTTGGTTGACTTTTTGAGACAGTCACCAAGGCCATTGATGAGGGAAAGGCAGTCCATACAGCCTACCTTGACCTGGCAAAGGCCTTGACACAATACCCCACTCAGGTATCATCGAAAAACTCATCAGCTTGAATGTAAACCCATACATCACAAGATGGGTTGCAAACTGGCTAAGTGACAGAACCCACAGGGTCAGAGTTGCTGGAGCCATGTCAGACTCAAAGCCTGTCACAAGTGGTGTCCCACAGGGATCAGTCCTGGGTCCACTCTTGTTCGGCATCTACTTTTCTGAAGTACAAGCAAACACAGGAGGGTTATGGCTGACAAAGTTTGCAGATGACTGCAAACTGGGCGCCATAGTCGAAAACACATCTGACACAGATATCCTTCAGAAGGGCCTCACAGAAATGGATAACTGGTGCCAGAGCCATAGCCTGAAGTTAAATGCCAAGAAATGCATAGTCATACCCTTTGGGAAAAACAAGGTTACCCCTAGCTACCATATAGGTGGCAATCCACTGAGCACAGAAGAAGTCATCAGGGATCTGGGGACCCAGGTTGACAGTAGCCTTTCGTTTGACACTCATGTTGCTAAAGTAGTTAGGAAAACCTTCTACATTGCCCACCTGATCATGAAGGGATTCACATCTAGATCAAGGGAGGTCATTGTCCCCTGTACTCATCACTCATTAGACCTATGATTGAGTACAATGCCCCATTCGAATGTATCTGACCCGACACCTGCAGCAGCTGGAAAGGCCCCAAAAGTTCCTCACCAAAAGGATAAAGGGTCTCAAAAATATGTCTTATGCTGCCCGACTGAAAGAACTCCAGCTCTATTCAGTCTCATACCGCTTGCTCAGAGGTGACCTGTGCCTGACATATAAGGCCATGTCAAACCCTGATTTGATGAATATGCTTCACCTCAAAAATCTAGATCCCTCAGAACCACAAGGGCGGAGACTTAAACCTTGACATGGTTATTAATAGAACGTGCTGGAGGGACAGATTCATCACCCAGAGACTCCCTATGCTGTGGAACAAAATCCCGGCACATGTGAGGCAGAGCACCTCGCTGGCCTTGTTCAAGAGGAATCTTGACCAATGGATGGGGGATCGCAGATATACCCCAGGGATTACTTCAGTGTCACTGCTTGACAGAGGCACAGCAAAATAATAGGCATAGTTTTATTCAAACTAAAGGGGTGGCAAAAGCCAAATAACTATAGGCTAGGCTTATAAATGCCCTTGGGCAGATAGCCTGGTACGAACCTACGAACCTATGAACCTATAAGGAAGTGAAGAAGTTGACTGTGTATGTATGTATGTCTCCAAAATGTTTTAAAGAGGGGATAGGATAGCAATTGGCCTGAAGTTAGCAAGTTCAGAGGAGTTAACTCCCTTGTAGATGGGTAAAGTGTAGAATTGTTTCCAGATTGCAGATACTTTAGATTCAGTAATGAAATGGTTGATGAGGATGGAGATAGGGAGGGCAGGTGAGCTACATGCTATGTCTTTTAGATGTACATAGACAACTTTATTTTTATTTACAAAGCAGAAAAGATTTCAGGAAATCAGAAAAGTTGTTTGTTTCTTTCTCACTGAACAAATTGGGATCACTACTTTCTAAAGTTACCCTGGCCAAATGGATTACTGATTGCATTTCATTTGTATATACTCAAAAAGGCCTCTCCCTATGAAAGCCTCCTAAAGCACATTCTACTAGTTCCAGGGCAATCTCTTCCACCTAGAACTTCCATTGATGACATTTGTGCAGCAACTACATGGTCTAATACTCATATCTTTATTGTTCATTACAAACTAGATTTGGCCTCTAGAAGCAGAGCTGCTTTTTTGTTCAGCATTTCTCCGGAATATCCTTCCAAGAGGGCCACCCAAGATTCACGTAGCTGAGGACTCTGTCCCATATATTGAGGAAGAATGAAAAAGACAACATCAGATATTAGTTATATACACGCCATAACTATGCATCTGTGTTGTCCATTTTCATTCTTCCTCAACTCCCATCCTACTCACCCTCCACCCTTCCTTTCAACTCCTGGACTGATCTGGTGGATTCTGTGGAACCTTTGTTCCAGGTTTGAGCCTCACTTTGCTGTTCTTTCTTTTTTCCTACTCTGTCTTAGGAACTATAAGAAAGCAAACTTGAGCTGAGATATTTTTGTGTTACTGGAGCATTATGGGTAGAGGGAGGAGCTCGAGAGGTAGATCCAAAGTCTTGTGAATGCAAGCCGAGTTTGATCCGAAGTCAGATCCTAGTACCCATATGTTGAGGAAGAATGAAAATAGTCAACAAAGATGCATAGTTATGGTGAGTACATAACTTTAATTTTATCCCAGGATTGTCCCCTGTACTACTAATGGACAGAGGCAGCTCCTAAGTTCTTTATCCCATGAATGGGTCCACTGAAATTATCTATGGTATGATCCTAGTCATTCTTATTAGGGGTAGTATATAATTATTGTCCATGGTATGGGTGAGGCCAGTATGTACCCAAATGGGATAGGTTATGTGAAGGCTGCCAGCCTAGCCAGATAGAATTGTGCAGATAATTCTGTCATTTGTAAATGTAAACGTAAACTACAGGCTTGTTGTCGTAAATGTAAAGAAATACTGTTACATGTGGAACTGGAAATAAATGTGACAACAGTGTACTCTACTGACCAAAGTAAAGCATGTGGTGACCCTTTGAAGTAGACAGTGGTGCCAAAAAGTCTACATGAAGAAATTATTTCTATTGTTTTAACCAAGAGTTAAATTGCTAGATTTAAACATGCAAATGTATTTTTATTGCTCTGTTTCCTGACCAGCTGCAAGATAACAAAAGGGAGATGCTAAGAATGTAAATGCAGTTAATGTGTAGCCTGAGAACACCAGAAAAGTGTAAAAAGATGATGTAATGTTTATCAGAGCTGCAACAGACCATCTAACTCACATCACTCTGCCTGTTGTCTTATGTAAGTTGTCTTAGACTTGTGTTTTCATTTATAGATAGCTAGAAACTAGACAGATTAGACTAAGTGTTTTTCTGTGATGTCAGAGCTGTACTACTGAATTATTTTAAGTATTTCTATGTGATCTCTGAGCTCTTGACTAGCACTGACTGTGTAGTAGAAAGTATTGTCTTGTGGTTTTAATTATTTATTATTAAATATTTTAAAACCTGTTAACTGTGGCTGGTTTGTGTAGAGATAATTTAAGTTGTAGAGTACATTGCATATTTATAGTGATTACTGTACCAAGTCACTCTAATAAGCCTTGACTGTTTAGTCACATCTACCAATTGAATAATAATATTGCACAGTAATAATTGAACACCCTTTTAAGGACCTTTGAGTAGCTGATAAATATTAGCTGGGTGGTGGCAGGATTACTACTGTATAGTCTGGGTAAAATGGGCACAGCTAGAGAACCTGTGCCAGCCTTCCCAAGGAATGTCTGTGTGGTTCTACAAACTTATCTCAAAGTGTGTGTGTCAGCTACTTGGGCAGGAACATGAAGCACTAGTTGGACAGAGAGGGTGCTGGAGATTTTAGCTTGCCCAGCTAGGCTGAGATCTGGACCCTATAGCTGTGCCAGTGGGGAGTCTTATTGGGGATCTGGAGAGCAAGGGAGTGACCAGCCCTGGACTGACTGTTTTCTCTGTGTGCTCTTACGGGAAATTGCACTTTACTGTGTGTATTTGTTATCCTTTCCTCATATATGGGAAATATATGGTGTTAGTGGTGAGGATTGAGGCTCCTTGATTGCTGGGCCAGGGCACAGGCATCACATCTGTGGTGGCAGTGGTGGGATATCCACATCACATATTAATTAGTTGGCAAACATTAATTGGCTTGTAGTGGTGTGGGTAGAGTGAATCCTGTAGCTTGTGTACAGTGAGCTTTGAAGTTGTTTTGTACTCTAAAACAGCCACACAGTGAATCAGGTCATGATTGTTTTATTTCTTTTGTTAGCTTAGTTAGTCAGGGTGAGCAGGCAGCATGTCAGCAGAGGAGTATGGAAATCTGACAAGGAGCCAGCTTGCAGAGATGTGCCAGGCTAGGGGACTGGTTCATGGAAACCTGACTAAGGCAGACCGGATTGCAGCCTTGGTTACAGCTGCTTCAGAAAACAGCAATCAGTAGGGCAATCAGACTGGCAGTGGAGATATAATACCCTCAGAAAATGGACAGCTCAACCTTTCTGCAGTGGACTTAAAAATCCAGCTGGAGATAAAGAGACTTGAGTTGGAGGCCAGGCATGTGGAATTAAAAGCAAATGAGAGACTGCAATGTTTGCAGGCTGAGGAGAATGAGAAACCGTTAGGTCTGCAAGCTGAGGAACAAGAGAGGCAGAGGCAGCATGAGAAGGAGATACTGACTTTTTGCCAGAGTCATAGAGGTAATGGGCAAGGGAGTAACTGGACCCCAGAAGCACAAAAGGTCAGTAAATTTCTTCCTCAGTTTAAAGAGGGAGATAATTTTGATAGTTTCATTCATATGTTTGAGATGGTATGTGAACAGTATGAAGTTGATAAAGGGCTCTGGGTACGGTTCCTGGCCCCTTTACTCCATGGTAAAGCTGTAACTGTTCTGTCCAAAATGTCTGATGTTGCATGTTTTGATTATACTGCTGTAAAAAATAGTCTTTTAGACCTGTTTAAGCTAACACCTGAAACGTATAGGAAAAAGATTTGTGAACATAGACGCAAGTCAGATGAAAGTGTATGTGACTATGTTGCTGAATTGAGCACTTATTTCCATAGGTGGGTAAGTTGATGTCAGGTCACTACTTTTGAAGGGCTGGCAGACCTTTTGGTGAGGGAACAAGCCCTTAGCATTTTGCCTGAGGACATGAGGACCTGGTTAGCTGATAGACAATGTGCTACTTCAGATGAGTTGGGGAAGAAGGGAGACCTATATCTGGCAAGCAGGGCAGCCCTGCACAGGAAGGGGACCTCCAGTACTGCTCATGGATTGAAAGGAACCCATGGTAGGAAGCACAGACTGCCCCAACAGAATCTGCCAGTAGCAGGGAAGCCACTAGTCCAGGTACATGTCCAGGAGCTAGGGTTAAATGTTTTGAATGCGATCAGTGGGGCCATGTGGCATACAGGTGTCCATGGAGGCAAGGTGGGGAACCAAAGGTGAGGGAGCCATTAAGTGGGAAAGACAAAATCCCAATAGTAGGTTGTCTTGAGACAATAGGGGTAGCGAACTACCATCCTGCAGATGTCCTGATAGGGAAGGATTTGGATGAGGCAGTACCATGTGCTTATGCAGTTACATGCGGTCAGGCTAGGAGACCAGCATGTGGGTCTGATCACCTGGGGAAGACTCAGACATACTGCATACTTGCAGCCAGGGCTGGTGAGATGGTTCCTTCAGGGAGGGAGCTACTCTGTAGCAGTGAAACTGAAGGTGAGCCACAGCTGCTTGAGTGTACTGATGGTCCCGTGGACAGAGTGACTGCAAACGTAGAGGTGAGTAGTAGTACTTAGGCTGACAGTGAGGCACCACTGTCCGAGGATGCCAGACTTCCTGTAGAAGGGGAGCTGGGAAGGATTCCAAGGAGAGAGTTGAGACAGGCTCAGCTCTCAGACACTACATTGCAAGGCCTGAGGCAGGTAGCTAGGGAGGCACCTGATTCTCAAGGAAAGGGACAAATCTGTATACTGGGTCAAAGGGTTACTATTCAGAGAGTGGAGCCCTGAGGGAGGGCTAGAAGGTGAGAGAGTACAGCAGTTGGTAGTGCCTAGAGCCTACCATCTGGAGCTTCTAGCCATAACCCATGATAATCCCTTTGCAAGTCATATGGGCATAAAACGTACAAAGAGGCATATTATGCAGAACTTCTATTGACCTGGAATTTCCAGAGATGTAACAGGGTACTGCAGGACCTGTGAGCTGTGCCAAAAGGTAGGCAAGGCAGGAGACAAGGTGAGAGCTCCTTTGATTCCTTTGCCTGTGATTGAGGAGCCATTTCAGAGGGTAGCTATGGATATTGTGGGTCCTCTGTGTACCCCAAGGTCCACAGGGGAAAAGTATATCCTCATTGTAGTCGATTATGCTACATGATACCCTGAGGCAGTGGCTTTGTCCTCCATTGAGACAGAAGAGGTGGCAAATGCTTTGTTAGAGATTTTCAGCAGAGTAGATTTCCCAAAAGAAATACTGACTGACAGAGGTGCCGATTTCATGTCAGACCTGCTGGCTTGTCTGTGGAAGTCCTGTGGGATGAAGCACATGAAGACCACCCCCTAACATCCCCAGACTAATGGTCTTGTTGAGAGGTTAAATTCTACAATCAAGTACATGCTACAGGCATTTGCAGATCAGTTTAAGAGGGAATGGGACAAATATTTGCTCCATCTGTTGTTTGCTTAGAGAGAGGTTCCCTAGGAATCCACAGGTTTTTCACCCTTTGAGTTGCTGTATGGGCATAGGGTGAGGGGACCTCTAGATTTAACTTGAGATGAGTAGGAAGGTGAGTGCGAGTCTCACAAGGAGTCTGTTGTGGCATATCTCCTAAACCTCAGGACAAGGCTCAGGGAACTCATGGGCTTGGCCCAGGAGAACGTGGCAGAAGCTCAACAACAGAAAAAGGTGTAGTATGACATGAATGCTCAAGCTAGAGAGTATGCTGTGGGGCAGCAGGTAATGATTCTCATTCCTGTCAGACACAACAAGCTGCAAGCAGCTTGTGAGGGTCCCTACAAGGTGGTAAGAAAGGTAAGTGATGTTAACTACATGGTGGAACTGCTAGGCAGATGGCAGGGGCAGAAATTGTACCATGTTAACATGATGAAAGCTTACCATGATAGGGAGGCCCTTGTTCTGAGCATTTGCAGTGGATTACAGGAGGAGAATGAGGGAGATCTGGGGACTGATCTCCTGAGTGAGGCTCGGGCTGACACCTCAGTGGAAGGAGTAGCAATGTTCCAGCAGCTATCTCCTACCCAGCTTCGAGAAATCCGAGAAGTGTTGCAGGAATTTGGGGGCATGTTTCACTGGAAAACCAGGGTGCACCCACCTGGTGCAGCACCAGGTGGATACAGGACCCCAAAGGCATATTAGGCAGGCCCCTTCTAGAGTGCCTGAGAGGGTCAGTCAGACTGTGAGCGAGGAGGTACAGGAGATGTTGGAACTAGGGGTGATTCAAGAGTCCAATAGTCCCTGGGCCTCCCCAGTGGTGCTGGTGCCAAAGAAGGATGGCAGCACCAGGTTCTGTGTGGACTACAGGAAATTAGTTACATGGAGTTGGATGGTTACCCCATGCTTAGGACAGATGAGGACCTAGAGCAGCTGGGTGGGGCTAAGTATCTTACAACCATTGATTTTACCAAGGGCTACTGTCAGGTGCCTTTGACTCCCAGTGCTAGAGAGAAGTCAGCCTTTTTCACTCCTTTTGGCTTGTATGAGTTCACAAAGATGCTCTTTGGGATGAAGAATGCCCCAGCAACTTTCCAGAGGCTGGTAGAGCATATCCTGGCAGGAGCAGGAGGGTTTGCCCTTGCCTACCTAGATGATATTGCCATCTTCAGCCATTCCTGGCAAGAGCACCTTCAGCATGTCAGGGAGGTGCTGGGCAGACTACAGAGGGCAGGGTTGACCATTAAGCCAAGCAAATGTCAGGTGGGTATGATGGATGTCTCCTTCCTAGGACATAGAGTGGGGAGTGGTAGGATAAGGCCAGAACCTGCCAAAGTGGAAGCCATTCAGGCATGGTCTGCACCTGTTACCAAAAGCAGGTGAGGGCATTTTTAGGGACAGCAGGGTACTACAGAAAGTTCGTCCCCAGTTACAGTGCCATAGCTGCTCCTCTCACAGATCTGACAAGGAAGAACAGGCCAGATAAGATAGTGTGGACCCCAGCATGTGAGCAGGCATTTCAGAAGCTTAAAGAAGCTTTGGGAGGACTCCCTGTGTTAGCCAGTCCAGATTACAGCAAAGAATTTTTTGTGCAGGTGGATGCTTCAAACCATGAGATGGGGGCTGTACTTAGCCAGGTTTCTTCAGAGGGGGAAGAACACCCAATGGTTTGTCTCAGTCGTAGGCTCCAACCTAGGGAGGAATGTTTTGCAGCTGTAGAAAAGGAATGTCTAGCCATAGTGTGGGCACTGCAGAAACTTCAGCCTTATCTGTAGGGAAGGAAATTCACTGTTGTGACAGATCACAACCCCCTAACATGGTTAAACTGAGCCAGGCAGCAAAATACCAAGTTGCTAAGATGGAGCTTAGGGTTGCAAGCGTATGATATGTCAGTCCAGCACCACAGTGGTAGTAGCAATTCCAATGCAGATGGGCTCTGAAAACAGGGAATGGGGTAGGTATACTCAGATAGACCTGACCCTCTCAAGCGGCATTTCTCAAGGGTCACTTGAAAAGCTAGCTTGAGTTCTCCGGGGGGGGGGTGTGAAGGCTGCCAGTCTAGCCAGATAGAATTGTGCAGATAATTCTGTCATTTGTAAATATAAATGCAAACTACAGGCTTGTTGTCTTAAATGTAAAGAAATACTGTTACATGTGGAACTGGAAATAAATGTGACAAGAGTGTGCTCTACTGACCAAAGCAAAGCATGTGTTGACCCTTTGAAGTAGACCGTGGTGCCGAAAAGTCTAGATGAAGAAATTCTTTCTATTGTTTTAACCAAGAGTTAAATTGCTAGATTTAAACATTCAAATTTGTTTTTATTGCTCTGTTTCCTGACCAGCTGCAAGATAACAAAAGGGAGATGTTAAGAATGTAAATGCAGTTAATGTGTAGCCTGGGAACACAAGGAAAGTGTAAAAAGATGATGTAATGTTTATCAGAACTGCAATAGTAATTTAAACAGAGAGAATCAGAAGGCATTAAACATTTTTGTCTTGACCATCTATCTCACAGCACTCTGCCTGTTGTCTTATGTAAGTTATCTTAGACATGTGTTTTCTTTTCTAGACAGATTAGACTAAGTGTTTTTCTGTGGTATCAGAACTGTACTACTGAATTATTTTAAGTATTTCTGTGTGATCTCTGAACTCTTGACTAGCATTGACTGTGTAGTAAAAAGTATTGTCTTGTGGTTTTAATTATTATTAAATATTTAAAACCTTTTAACTGTGGCTGGTTTGTGTAGAGATAATTTAAGCTCTAGAGTACATTGCATATTTATAGTGATTACTGTACCAAGTCACTCTAACATGCCTTGACTGTTTAGTCACATCTACCAATTGGATAATAATATTGCACCGTAATAATTGGACACCCTTTTAAGGGCCTTTGAGTAGCTGATAAATATTAGTTGGGTGGTGGCAGGATTACTACCATATAGTCTGGGTAAAAGGGGCACAGCTGGAGAACTTGTGCAAGCCTTCCCCAGGAGTGTCTGTGTGGTTGTACAAACTTATCTCAAAGTGTGTGTGTCAGCTACTTGAGTAGGGACATGAAGCACTGGTTGGATAGAGAGATTGCTGGAGATTTTAGCTTGCACAGCTATGCTGAGATTTGGACCCTATAGCTGTGCCAGTGGGGAGTCTTATTGGGGACCTGGAAAGCAAGGGAGAGACCAGCCCCGGACTGACTGTGATCTCTGTGTGCTCTTACGAGAAATTGCACTTTACTGTGTTTATTTGTTATCCCTTCCTCAAATATGAGACGCCCTCTCTGGTGTTAGTGGTGAGGATTGAGGCTCCTTGATTGCTGGGCCAGGGCACGGGTGTCACAGGTTATTTTGGTTACATAAACAGAAATCGGCTAAGTTTAAAATGGCCCTCAAGGGCAGCTAGACTAGTATTTACCTATGAGGCTGGATATTTATTTATTTATTTTTTGTGGAGATAATTATTAGATAAGTTGCCTGTAAAAAATATG
Source organism: Protopterus annectens (assembly GCF_019279795.1). Taxonomy (NCBI): domain Eukaryota; kingdom Metazoa; phylum Chordata; order Ceratodontiformes; family Protopteridae; genus Protopterus; species Protopterus annectens. The sequence continues at coordinate 1,809,200,098 of NC_056741.1, forward strand.
AAATATAAAGCAGTGGAAAAGAGAAAATGTAAAGACTGTAATGGAGAAGAAACGACAAAACATTACTTTTGACTGCATAAAGAATGAAAACTTCTGGGAAAATAAAACAATTTAAAATGAGTGAAAGTGAGGAAGGTTTTCAAAATATGAACATGGATATAATATTGTGTGTGAAATTTGAAAATTAAAAAATGTGAAATTGACTGATGGGAAAGGACATTGATGGTAACAGTATGGGTGCTGAAGAAAAGAAAATGTGATAAATTGCTGTATAATAAAAGTAGGAATGATAAAAATGTGTTGGTTGAAATAAAAAGATGGATGTGGAGAAAAGAATGGGGGTATAGAAGGAAATATGTTAAAGTTTGTGAAGATGCGAAATATTGCATATGCTGTAAATGTTGTAGAAATGTAAACTGAATGGAAGGTGTGTGATATATTAAGATGTATATATAAATAAAGCAACCCTTACTCTCTTTTTAGTAAATGCATTGGGATGTTTTACATCCACTTAAGTTACTGTGGCAACTTAGAACTGACACAATGAGTTCTCCAGCACTAAGTGCGAACTTCAATATAGTAAGTGTGCTTAGAGCTACTCGCTTAGGTGGCTGACACCTTGGTTTAACATCTCATACAAAAGATAGCACACTTAGGAATGCAACACTCTTCTTATACTGCACTGAAATGTCAGTATTGGAAAATAATCCAAGTACTTGCTGTGCAAATAGAATTCACAACCTTCTGATCTTCCACTCCCAAACACAAATGTGCTGCTTGTAGAGCCACTGATACTGATTGATGTCTGAAGTACATTTTGTCTTTGCTCCTCTAAGCACATAGCCACACAGACAAAGAGTGGGAAGGGGTGGTGGTCTTTTTTTTTTTTTTTTTTAGTGATCAATCTTTTTTTGAATGCAAGAACCACTGAGTGATACTGATAAAGAGGAATGTGGGGTAGCATGCAGAAATGTTGTTGTGTACTAACACTTGTGCATCACCACTTCCCCTCCCCCGGAGCAAGGTTGTATCTTTTCTAGTGTAGAAAACAGATACATGCCTGGGTTGGAGCAAACATCTCATGTCACCCTTTACTATGCAATAGATGTGTTGATATATTCTTGGCCTAAGTCTTTTCTCATTTTTAGCTGTAGCACACCCACAGGTGTAGCTGAAGTAGATATGGGTTCCTTCCTACCTGACTATGGTGACACCCCTATAGGCCCAACACACCAAGGTGGCAAGAATGACAGATTTTATTCTAGGTAACACATCTAGTTTAAAAGGCAATAGCACAACCACAAACAAATTATTTCAACATTGCACCAGTTAGCAATAAGGTAAGGTGAGATATGCATGCAATGAAAACATACATTCACCCTCTTCCCCAGAACTCAACAGAAAAAGGTCTTGACAGTCAAACATACACAAAGAAGGCAATATCAATGAGCAATAAAGCTTTATAATGCAGCAATACACACACAGGAAAACAATGCAATGTTATTAAGCAATAAAAGGGTTATAATACAACAATACAGATATGAGAAAATGCAATGTCGTTGAGCAGTACCAACAACCTCAACTCCCTTGATCAATTCTAAACCAACCAGCTATGAAACACTGTATTATACCCTGCTAACTGTCTTGCTGCCGGCATGATGGGGCCCAGGTTGGAGCACATATGGATCCCAGTTATTTGTAATCCACAAAGCATTTGGGGGGGTCCACAGTCTTATAAAAATATAAAATGACGTCCAGAGCCTCTCACCACTCTGTCAAGAATATCCTAGTGACCAGGCACCATGGTTCCTCTGATGAGAAAAGTAGAAAAATCACCGGCCAGAACACTGGTTATCATCTATGGCTTCTCTGTACTAGGCCCAGAGGAACTCCTTTTCTTGCTGAATCATATGCAGGTGTGGAACTGCCGGTTTCAGACTTCTGTCTTGATTCCACAAAATAACGTCATCCAGGATTTCAGCAAAAGACAGACACAATCTGCTACTCCATTTCCCTGCCCCAAAGCATTAGAAAAGAAAATGCAGGCATTCTGCATGGCCTTTTTTCCCTTCAGCTCCCTGTTTCAGTCTTCCCTCCTTCAGCTAATATCTCAGTCTCCTCTTTCACTTTCGAAATTGCCTTTTATATTCCTGAAAAGAGCTCCACCTTGTGGTGTAATGACAAACTACAGTCTATTACTTCTACAGTGAAATACAGTGGGAGCTACACTCTCCCCCCACTTGAAAATCTTGCCCCCCCCCAAGTCAAAGGTAGATTAGCAGCAAAATATTTACAGGCACTAATGCACCATCAACTGAGCAATATTTTTGCATTCAAAAGGTACATTCCACCAAAGGTAATCAGCCTTATGCATAATTTGGGAAAGAGTGTCACCACTGGAGTAGGAGGCATAGAGATTATGGGCTCTGACTCTCCGATGAGCTGTGGTCACAAGTTCCTGCGAACTATGTCCCAAACTGTTATATGTAAGTCTCTGTGGGGGCTGAATCAGTCTCTGCAGTTTTGGTTTGGAAGAGACAGCTAAGGAATTTTGCGCAGAAGGTTTGTGACTCACATCACATTCATTGTCCAGTTCTTCAGCAGGCATATTATTTACTTCTATGATCTCCTGTTGTATAACTTCACTTTCGTTTTCCATAATGTTATGACTGTCCTCAGCACTATTTTCTGAAGTTTACATAACACAGCCTCCATCAGTATCAGGTTCTGTAAGAGGCACAGAAACATTACTTAGTCTATTGTTAGGTCTGGGCTACTCAAAATGACAAGGAACGAATTCCGGTGCATTTACATTGAGATTACAGCCCATGGGGTCTTGAACATCATCATAAAAAAGCCCACTGAAACCCCAGTCATAATCACTGTCCTCCTCTCCTTCAGCAGGAGGAAGCATAGGCTCTTGAACATTGGAGAGGATAGTTTCTGTCCACCTTAGCCTTCTGGATCACCTTGAGTTAGGCTTCCGCTGAGCCATTCTGGTTTCCGGATTCATGAGTCTCACTGATTTTGCCAAAGGCATTAAGTTGTTGCAGTGCCAAGTTTTAATGGGTCCTTCTTTCCCCTCAGGGCAAACTTGGTAGATGGGTATATTCGGTAGCTGAGAACAAATTATGTAAATCTCAAATCCCCAGCGGTCAGCTAGTTTATGCTTTCCTTGTAGTCCCAAATTTCTGAAAAGAACTTTATCCCCTGGCTACAAATCATGCATCTTTGCTTTTTTGTCATAGTGAGCCTTGTTTTGCTGATGTCTTTGTCCTGTTGATTTTTCAGCAAGCTCATAAGCCTGTCTGAGGGTCTTCTTGAGTCTCTCCACATAACTGCCATGAGATCGCACTGGTGTATCATCAGCTGTGACTCCAAAGGTGACATCAACAGGAAGACGAGCTTCCCTTCCAAACATTAGGAAGTAAGGCGAGAATCCTGTAGCATAATTTTTACTACTGTTGTAAGCATGCCTCAGTGTGGCTACATGTCTACTCCATTGACTCTTCTTCTCAGCAGATAGTGTCCCCAACATGTCTAGTAAAGTTCTATTGAAACGCTCAGGCTGAGGATCCCCTTGATGATGATAAGGAGTGGTGCAGCTTTTCTGAACTCCTAACAGAGTGAGTAGTTCATGGACAAGCTTGCTCTCAAAATCACGTCCTTCAGCAGAGTGTTTCCTTTTTGGCAGGCCATAGTGTACAAAGAACTTCTCAACTAGTAGTTTTGCTACTGTAATAGCCTTCTGATCACGAGTGGGAAATGCTTGAGCATATCTGGTATAGTGGTCTGTCACCACCAGCACATTACTGATCCCACCTTCATCCTGTTCAATGCACAGAAAATCTGTGCATACCAGTTCCATGGGTCCACTACTTTCCATTTGACCCAATGAGGCAGCTCTGGTTGGCAGAGTCTTTCTCTGAATGCAAAGAAGACATGTACGACAGTAATCCTCAACATCTTGCTTCATGCATGGCCAGTAAAACCTGTCTCGTACCAGACCCATAGTTCCATCATAACCAAGATGGCCATGTTCATCATGCAATGACCGGCGTACTACTTCTCTATACTTCTGAGGAAGAAACAATTGCCATTTTTCATTGCTGAGTGCACTTGGAGATCTCCTATACACTAGTCCATTCTGTATCTGGAGTCTGTCCCATTCTTTGGCCAAAAGTCTTGCCAGAGGATGAATATCCATGTGAAGCATATTAACTTGTTTCTTCTCTAAAGCAGCTACAACCAGCTGACCTAAGGGGTCTTCACTTTGATCTCTCCTGAGGTCACTGTTACTCAAAGCTGGTAGCGATGAAGCCTATAAAGTGACCAGATTACAGTAAGCTTGGGGTATGCTTGCGCAGACAGACCCAACGCCGGGCCCAACATTCAGTGTGTTGATAGCAGGTTGCAATCTGACACATAGCTCTCACCCCTGGTGCTGGAATTTCCACCCATTCATCGTCAGGGTGTAAATCTCCCTGAGGTCTACTGGACAGACCATCAGCATCTCCATTTTCATGTACTGGACGATATTTCAAACTGAAATTATAGTTGCATAGAGCTGCCATCCATCTTTGGCCAGTAGCATCTAGCTTTGCAGTAGTCTGGATGTATGTCAGAGGATTGTTGTCAGTCTGCACTTCAAATTCATCCCCATAGAGATAGTCATGCAGCTTGTCCACTACGGCCCACTTTAAGGCAAGGAATTTGAACTTGTGTGCAGGGTAGTTTCTTTCTGTGGGGGATAAACTCTGACTGATAAAAGCCACAGGTCTCAGCTTCATGTCATACTCCTGATAAAGGACTCCTCCTAAGCCATCCCTGCTAGCATCCACATGCAAAGTGTATGGCTTTGTTGAGTCAGCATATGCCAGCACAGAGGCATGTGTGAGGCAATACTTAAGCTGCTCAAATGACTCTTCACACTCAGGAGACAACGACTCTAGATGAGTTCTTTAGAACCTCTTAGTCCCTTAGGTGTTTTCACAAGGATATCTTCATCTGTTTCATCTGCTTTTTTCATAATTTCAGAGCAAATGGTTGAGAGGTCTTGCTATCTTTGAAAATCCTTCCATAAACCTTCTATAGTAACTGCTGAACCCCAGGTAAGATTGCAGCCCTGTAATAGTTTTGGATCTGGGCCAAGAAGTCACCACTTCAACTTTGCTGGGATCTGTGGATATTCCATTTTCAGGCACTATATGTCCCACATAGGTCACTGAAGGTTGGAAGAACTTGCATTTGTCCAATGACAACTTCAGGCCTTCCTTCTCAGTCCTGTACAATACCTTCATCAGTCTTTCTTCGTGCTCCTCTAGGGTCCTTCCAAAGAAAATTATGTCGTCCAGGTAGACTAAGACTTCCAGGAGATGCATGTCCCCAACTGTTCTTTCCATGATTCTCTGGAAAGTTGACGGTGCATTTCATAAACCTTGAGGTAGGTGATCAAACTCAAAAAATCCCAAAGGGGTGATGAAGGCAGTCTTCTCTTTATCTTCTGGGTGCATAGGGGTTTGATAGTATCCACTCCTTAAGTCTAACACACTGAACCACTTACTGTCCACCAGGAAATTTAAAGCATCTTCAATCCGGGGAGTTGTGTACTGGTCTAGAATGGTTCGCTGATTCAGAGTATGATAGTCAACACACATGTGAATTGACCCATTCTTTTTCCCGACAGCAACAATGGGAGAGGCATATTGACTTCTTGACTCTCGAATTATCCCTGCGTCTTTTAGTTCTTCCAAATGTTTTTTTTAAGTCCTCCAGGTCTCCTGGAGCTACTCTTCTGGAACGTTCCCTGAAAGGCCGGTCCTCTTTTACTCTTATTCAGTGTTCTGCACTTTTTGCACAGCCCACATCTAGTTCACTAGTAGAAAAACAATTTTTCTTTTTCATTAGTAACTCTTTAACTCTGGTTAGCCACTCAGGGGGCAAGAGACCACCTCCTATATCAATATCTTGTAGCTTCAACTCGTTGGCCCTGCTCTCATTCCATGTAAACAGAGAAGCAGGTAAGGGAGTGGCAGCATAAACATTTCCCAAACACACTTGTGAATGCAGGACAATGGGAGTACTTCCTTTATTCTTTAACCCCACAGGCAAAGTGTCATAAGGATGCTTTAACTTGTCCGCAGGCCAAACTTCTGGGACTAGTTCCAGCCCCGGTGGCAACTCACTCTGTGGATCCCTTTCCATCATGAGATGAGAGGAAACTGTTTGTCCACACATCCTCACTTTGACTCTCAAGCAGGTGACTTGACCAGGATGAATTATATGCTCTTTCCCAGACAGGGTCCACACATGACCAATTTCATCCTTCTTACTATCCTTTTCCCTTTGAAGGGCACAGAAAACTGGTTTCAGAAGAGTATGTAATGTTGGGTGTTCCTGGGTCAACTGAGGCATTAGCATTCTTCTGACGAGGTCAGTATTTGTCACAACTGAAATAAATGCTGAATCCTTTCCTTTTGGCCTGGGGCACACAACAATGAGTGTTTCAAAAACTTCTGTTGATCCAGCAACTGAAGTGGAAAATTCTAACTTGAGTGAGACATAGCCATCATAAGGGAACTTCGTGTCACTTAGCCCCCAAATCTCCAAATCTTCTATCTTTTCAAGTGGCAAATGCTTTAAGTATTTTTGGTAGAAGTCTATGTACAGAATGGTGATTTGTGCACCAGTATCCAGCAGTGCTTTACTATATACTCCTTCTATTTTTACTGACACGACAGGGGACAGTCCCAGTAGGCTATCGGGTATTTTCTGTTTCAGCAGTCAGCATGTGGTTGAGGTACTACCGGTTGACCTCGCCATTTTAACGGATAAGACTTTTGCCTAGTAATGCTTTGCGGTCTCAGATGCTGAGATTTTGGCTGAGATGGCTTTCCAATTTGGTTGTTCACCTTAGATGAGCTAGAAGTGTGCATAGTAGGTAGTTTTTCTCCCCAACTACAAGGGTTTATGTGGAAAGGAGATCCAGGATGCTGTCTCTTGATGTTAGATTTCATGGAGCTCTTTGTAACTGGGCACTCAGCTGGCTCCTTCACTGAGGCCCTTTGAAGTTTCCCTGCATTGCACTAGCCAATAATAGTTTGTTCACTTTTTTCAAGTTCTCTGCATTAGGTCACTGTCACTTTATATGCCCTGCATTCCCACAGTGAAAACAAAATCCATTAGGATCTCTGAACACTGGCTGATTTGGTTCTTCCCTGAGTCCTTTCATGAAGGTTCTAGCTGATGTATTCCTCCCTTCAGCTAAAGTTACCATTGCTTTCTGCAATTCTGTGACTGTCTTGGTGACTTGAGCTATGGCGCCAGTCAGGGAAGACACCTGCATTTGCAACTGTGACACCTCTACATTGCAGACACTCTGGACCATGACTCCTGTTTGAGTAGTGAGCATGGCTGTAGGCTCCTGCTGGTGTTCACTCACTGTTTTAGTTGCTGTTGAACACTGTGATTTGGCTTTCAACAGGGCTTCCTCTTCCCTCACCTCTTTAACCAACTGAGAATAAGTTAAAGTCTCTTCCCTATTTCTCATCCTCATTTTCCACACAATGGGGTCCATAGCTTCAGCTCCCTGTAAAATTTGTCCGATCCATACCTGGTCATCCACTTTTGGATCCACCCCCTTCTTTAGGATGATCTGGTAGAGCATTTTATCTAATCGCTTAATGTAATCAGACAGTTTCTTACCAACTTCTTGGTATGTGTGTTCAAACTTATACAGTAGGTCAGCAGCCCTCTCGGTCCTTCCAAACACATCCTGCAGTACTCCTAAAGAGTCCTTGGCCATGCAATCTTGCTTACCCATCCTTAGGTTGCATATGGTATCCGCAGCTAATCCCTTTACACTTTCAGCTATCTGTTGCTTCTTCTGAGATTCTGAGATATCCCACTCCTCTGGGGCTTGTGAAGCTTGATCCATCCAGGATTCAAAATCTTCCTCTCCCCGAGGTGTGGGTTGTTTGCCAGAATAGAAACGCAATTTGCGGTAGCCAAAGCCAGTGAATGGCTGTGTAGGCTTTAAGCATTTTTCTACAATACTTTCCAAAACATTCAGAACTTCAGGCCCTATAGTATTTATGGGCAGTGAAGCTGCAGCTTCAGGTGTAAGGTTCTGACCTACTTGGATAGCTTCCACAGGAATTTTCTCTGTTGCTGAGATAGTGCACTTCTCGGGGATTACTACACGGACTGCACTCTCACCTGAAATTTATACATTCGAAAATATGTGCTCATACACTAAAGGACTTTTCCATTCTAATAAGGCCAATGTGCTCTGCTCGGTAGGGTCCATAATGCTGTCTAATAAAAATCCACGCCCTTCAACTGGTAAGGATCCTGTGACTTGATGTATTTGCATATCAGTCCATGTGACCCCCTGGCAACACCAGAACTAACCAATGCTCTGACTGAGCATTGTGCTGTTTGCACCACTTAGCAGCTACTTCTAGGTTCATGTTTCTGCTGAATTTGCTTTCCACACATACAGGGGAATAGGGTGGAGTCCAAGGCAGTACAGGCAATCCCTGACGAGCTCCCAAATATAGTGCATCCACATGTGTAGCTGAAGTAGATATGGGTTCCTTCCTACCTGACTCTGGTGACACCCCTATAGGCCCAAGACACCAAGGTGGCAAGAATGACATATTTTATTCTAGGTGCACATCTAGTTTAAAAGGCACTAGCACAACCACAAACAAATTATTTCAACAGTGCACCAGTTAGCAATAAGGCAAGGTGAGATGTACATGCAATGAAAACATACATTCACCCTCTTCCCCAGAACTCAACAGAAAAAGGTCTTGACATTCAAACATGCACAAAGAAGGCAATATCAATGAGCAGTAAAGCTTTATAATGCAGCAGTACACACACGGAAAAAAATGCAATGTTAATAAGCAATAAAAGAATACAACAATACAGATATGAAAAAAATGCAATGTCATTGAGCAGTACTAACACCCTCAACCCCCTTGATCAATTCTAAACTGGCCAAGGCTCTTACTGCCCCCATAGTGCCTTTTTTAGGCAAGGCTCAAAAGTCAAATCCACCTCCGTAAATAGCACAAGTAACAAAAAACTGAGGGTTATGCTACTCAACGCCAGGAGTTTAAATCCCAAAATGCATGAGCTCGAAGCACTCCTCAGTATGGAGAACGTCGACATCTGTGCAGTAACTGAAACCTGGTTCAAGGCTCCAGAGAGCACCCCAGCGCTACCGGGCTACAACTCATACCACATGTTTTGGCCACAGAACATGGGCCGAAACACAAAAGGAGGGGGTGTATCCATATTCATCAAGGATACCTACACCTGCAGGTTAGTGGCGCAGCATGATACCTCTGAAATCATCCATGTGCAACTAACATTGGGCAAATCTGCAATGCAAATTGTGGCTTGCTACAGATCACCCTCCATGACCCAGAACCACCACTCCACCTTTCTGGAGACACTGGAAAACATGAAGGTCCTATCAAACACCCTGATACTTGGCGGTTTCACTTACCCTACCATTCACTGGGAAAACTACTCGAGTGCAAACTCCCAGGCCCAGCGCTTCATGGAATTTTTTAACTCAAACACCCTTTATCAGCTGGTAAACTTCCCTACCAGAGGTGAAAACATATTGAACCTGGTCATCACCAACATGGACAACAGATGTTCCAAACCAGAGATCAGCCCGTCACTGGTTAGATCAGACCATAAACTAATCACTCTGGATGTCCACACCCCACCACCACCCCCAACTAAGGAAACCACAGTAAAATACTTTTCTAAAGCAAACTTCACCTTACTTAAGACAGAGGTGGTAAGTTTCACAGCCCCCACACTAAAGGATAACGCTGCCCAAGATGCAGAAACCTTTACAAATGCACTTTATGAGCACCTACAAGGATGCATGTATCGTGCCATCTCTAGCAAAATCAAGACTCACTCCTCTAAGAGAAAGAAACCAGTTTGGTGGACCCCTGCAATAAACAGGCTATACAATAGAAGGAGGAAACTAGTTCAGAAAAAAAGCAAATCCCAAGAAGGGAAGACATCCCTGTTCAGTATCAGTAAGAAACTAAGGTCCCTCATGAAATTATCCAAGGCTAACTTCGAAAGAAAAATAGCCAAGGATTCAAAAGGTAACCACAAAGCCTTCTTTAACTATGTTAAGAATCTAAGTGGCAACTCACAGATATGCACTGAACTAGTGCAAAGTAGCACAAAATATACTGAATCTACTGATATTACCATCATCCTGGCAGATAGTTTCAGTGCAGACTTCACCCCTTCTCACCTCCAAAAGGGCCCACAACAGTACCGGAAACGTGTAGTGTCCCAAAAATCACAGACGCACAGGTGAAAACAGCCCTTTCAAAAGCCAAAAACACAGCGTCAGTGGGACCAGATGGTGACCCAGGCTGCATCTTGAACGAACTACAGAACAACCTAACCCCCCCACCTAAACACACTGTTCAGCCTCAGCCTCTCCACAGGTTATGTGCCCATAGAATGGTGCACAGCAACGGTTATTCCTCTCCACAAAGGAAGGGCCACAACCAACCCTGGTAGCTATCGCCCCATAAGCCTGACTAGCCTGGTCTGCAAGGCGATGGAGCGCATCATCATGGAACTCATTAACAAAGACATTGGGAACCTGCAAACACTTCACGCGACCCAGTTCAGCTTTGTTCAGGACAGATCATGCCTACTAAATCTGGTTGACTTCTTCGAGACAGTCACTAAGGCCATAGACGAGGGAAACGTGGTTCACACAGCCTACCTTGACCTTGCCAAGGCTTTCGACACCATTCCCCACTCGGGTATTACAGAAAAACTCACCAGTCTGAACATAATCCCCTACGTCACAAGATGGGTTGCCAACTGGCTTACAGACAGAACTCACACGGTAAGAATAGTGGGCTCCAGGTCCGACTCTAAACCAGTCACAAGTGGTGTCCCACAAGGCTCAGTCCTGGGACCCCTACTGTTCGGCATATACTTCTCAGAAGTACAGGCAAACACAGGAGGACTACGGCTGACCATGTTTGCCGATGACTGCAAACTGGGAGCCATAACTGACTCTCTGGCTGACACGGACATCCTCCAAAGTAGGCCTTACTGTAATGGACACCTGCTGTCAAAGTCATGGCCTCAAGCTAGATGCCAAAAAAATGCATAGTCATCTTGTTTGGGAAAAACAAAACACCCACAAATTACCACATAGGTGGATAGTAATCTCTCCTTTGACAATCATATTGCCAAAGTAGTTAGGAAATCCTTCTATGTGGCCCATCAAATTACTAAAGGGTTTGCATCTAGAAATAAAGAGGCTATAGTGCCCCTCTACTCATCACTCATTAGACCCATCATAGAGAACAATGCCCCATTTGGGATGTACCTCACAAGACAGTTCCAACAGCTGGAAAGACCACAAAAGTATCTCACCAAGAGGATTACTGGCCTCAAACATATGTCCTATGCAGGCCGACTGAAAAAATTCCTGCTGTACTCAGTGGCATATCGCTTACTCAGAGGTGACCTCTGCCTGACTTACAAAGCCATGTCCAACTCAGAATTGATGGACATGCTCCACCTAAAAAAATCCAAGTCACTGTGAGCCACGTGCTGTACTGAGCTAAACCTCGCCACAACAATTAAAAAAACATGCTGGAGGGATAGATTCCTGTCACAGAGACTCCCCATGCTTTGGAACAAAATTCCAAATTACATCAGGCAGAGTCCCTCACTAACACTCTTCAAGAGAAACTTTGACAAGTGGATGGGTAACAGAAAATACACCCCTGGGAGCACTTCATTGGCTGTGCTTGACAGAGGATCAGTTAATAATTCAGTGAGGCGGCGAAAGCTGACACACTCTGGCTAGGCTTATAAATGCCCTCGGGCAGATAGCCTAGTACCTACCTATGAACCTAAACAAACCAACTATGAAACACTCTATTATACCCTGTTCACTGGCTAGTGACTACTTACAGTCTTGCTGCCAGCATGATGGGGCCCATGTTGGAGCTCATATGGATCCCAGTTATTTGTAATCTACAAAGCATTTGGGGGGAATCCACAGTCTTATAAAAATATAAAATGATGGCCAGAGCCTCTCACCACTCCATCGAGAATATCCTAGTGACCAGGCACTGTGGTTCCTCTGATGAGAAAAGTAGAAAAATCACCTGCCAGAACTCTGGTAATCATCTATGGCTTCTCTGTACTAGGCCCAAAGGAACTCCTTTTCTTGCTGAATCATATGCAGGCATGGAATTGCTGGTTTCAGATTTCTCTCCTGATTCCACAAAATACCATCATCCAGGATTTCAGCAAAAGACAGACACAATCTGCTACTCCACTTCCCTGTCCCAAAGCATTAGAAAGGAAAATCCAGTCCTGCTGCAAGACCCTTTTCCCTTCCGTTCCCTGTTTCAGTCTTCCCTCCTTCAGCTAGTATCTCAGTCTCCTCTTTCACTTTCAAAATTGCCTTTTATATTTCTGAAAAGCCCTCCACCTTGTGGTGTAATGAAAAACTACAGTCTATTACTTCTACAATGAAATACAGTGGGAGCTACATAGCTATATAAAATTCCTGACATCCTGTGCAGCAAAGCAAAAATATGAGGACACAAAACAAAAATAAATGAAAATACGTTTACCCCTTAACTTTTAAAGGGTAACATATTTCATTAGTGCAGAAAAATAAACTGGAATTTCATGGGTTACTTTGGCAACTTAGAACCGATGCAACGAGATCTCCAGGACTCAGTCAGTATGGCAAGTATACTTAGAATGAAATCTGCTACCCTTTAAAAGTTAAAGGGGTAAAATTGATTTCATTTGTTTTTGTTTTGTAACCTCTTATTTTGCTTTTATGAACTATGTGAATTATTATGTATAATGATGCTGCCGAAACATGTTATGATGATCTGCAAATAATTTTTTATTTATTAATTCTAGCAATTTATAGTATTTTAGTACTTGGAGATTATAGGAAGGATCTGTAATTATCTGTCTTCTTCCTGCACACATGATGGATTCCTTAAAGTTTAAATATCTGGGACTATTCATTGTGTATGTTCTGATGGTCTGACACTTAATGAAATAAAAATTCTCAACCATTTTGCCTTTTTTTTTAATGAATTTTTATTAAAAGGCTTTTGATGTTTTTACTGGATGATGCAACTCTGTATGTTTAATGCTTCTGTGTTTTAATGTTAATACAGTTGACTGAGCTATAGACAGCACCAAGTAGTTGCATCTCAAAAATCTGTATATACTTGGTCTGTCACACTGACAGTAGTTTTTGCCAGGGAATTGCATTTTGAGGCATGTGCATCAAACACTCAAAGTGGGGTTGGTTTTCTGCTGGTAATATCAGTAATTATGCTTTGCTGTACCACACCCTTCCAATTTTTCTGGGTTAAATAGTGAAGGACTGACATTTGCACTAGGACCAGGGGCGGCCCGTGCTGTTGGACTGCCGGACTGCAGCCCCCCCCCCCCCCAGCTGTAAAAATAAAGAAATTAAAGAAAATAAAAGATAAAAAAAAAAAAATTAAAATTTGCAGACTTTTGCTCACTAGTCTGGACTGCTGCTGAGACAGTCTGGAGCATGCACAGACTGTTTCAGCAGCAGTTCGAACTGGGAAACATGTAAGAGCAGAGATCCCAGAAGTCTATGCAGTTGTAACTGCATAGACTGTCACTGGAAATGGATCGGACTCAGACTGCAACGTCGGCAGGCTGGAGTCTCGTCGGGGGAAGAACATCTCACGTGGTGGATGTGCTCCAACAGACGTAATGCGCAGGCAGCTATGGATTTAATGGCACGAGATCTACATCGCTCCAGGTAAGAGGTGTGTGTGTGTGCGTGTGTATATGCCCCAGTTGCTATATACTGGTGGCTAGAACAAACTCATGGTGATGTGGTAGGGAATACCTCAGGCTTGAACCCTGTACCTTGTATGCAGGTGTTAAGGACCTGAATTCCCTACCCACCACCATTTGTAAAACAAATTGCAGATTTTTGCCTCATATTTGATCTGATCTGTTCCTCATAATATCTGTGGTTTCTAAATGTTGCAATGCTTGATATTTGATGGTGCAGTGGCAGCATTGTTGCTTCACAGCTGTAGGTTCTCAGGTTTGATTCTTGGCTGGGGTGCCTCCTTCGTGGGGTCTGTATCATCTCCCTGTGTTTGTGTGGGTTTGCTTTTGTGTCCTCCCATGTTACAAAAACATGTCTGCATTATTTATTCCTGGGCCTCTGCTGAAAATTGTTTTTTTGTTCCAAGTCAGACTGTCCTGATTAACAAATGTTAAATAAAATTGACAGGCATTTGAATTTCAGACTTCAGGTTTCTGAATGTTTAGTTCCTTACATATTTGATGGTGCAGTGGTAGCATTGTTGCTTCACAGCTATAGGATTTCTGGTTTGATTCTTGGCTGGGGTGCCTTCTGTGTGGAGTCTGCATCTCATCCCTGTGTTTGTGTGGATTTGCAATGCTGTCCTGCCATTTTACAAATACATGTGTCTGCAGTATTTCTCCCTGGGCCGCTGCTGAAAATTGTTTTTGTTCTGTCAGAAGTAAAATTGACAGGCATTTGAATTTCAGACTTCATATTCTTCAGAAAATACATAGTAACACAACCTTTTATTCTAGCAATTTTCTACGTTTATAAGATGAATATTTGAAATTTGTCCTTATTTTTGGGACTGTATTACCCCATTATTGGCTTTGTCCAGGTTTTTTGCGCTAAGGTTGACAGCTATGGCAAGAACTGAATTCACTGAATATGTTTCAGGGCTGTATTCCCTCATTACTGGGTTTGTCCAGGTGTTTTGTGCTAAAAGGTTGATAGCTATGGTGGGAACTGAATTCATTAAATGATAGCCATTTAAGTTTCAGTCTTCCGCTCTTTCACAAAGCAGCTGATTTGGCATAGTGGTCTGTTGCTCTGATTGTTTTGCACAGGGACCTTGACAGTAAAATGTATGGTGGTAACACAGCATTTTTCTTTCACAAAGCAGGTGATTTGGCATAGTGGTATGTTGCTCTGACTGTTTTGCACAGGGACATTGGTAGCAAAATGTATGGTGGTAACAAAGCATTTTTCTTTCACAAAGCAGCTGATTTGGCATAGTGGTATGTTGCTCTGACCCTTTTGCACAGAGACCTTGGCAGTAAAATGTATGGTGGTAACACAGCATTTTATTCTAGCAACTTTCCAAGATTATACAAGTAATGTTTAATGTGTCCCTGGTTTTTGAGCTTTTGACCCCCCTCCCCCAATAAATTTGGCTTTTTCCAGATTTCTTGTGCTGCGAAGTTGAGATGCAGTTGAGTATTGAGTAGATTTTACAAGGAGCTGAGAGCTGCAGGGGAAGAGAAGTTTAGTGCTGCTTATGCTAAGTCAGCTTGCATTGTTAATAGCACAACAGGTTGTGTACTTGCTTTTGATGCAGAAGGTTGTTGGTTCTACTCCCACAAGGGGTGAATGCTGTCGTACTAAAGAAGTTAAGATACTATGAGCCTGTTATCAGTTTTCCATCCATTTCCTATTGCAATATTACTAGCTTATCATTTGTAATGTAATATAGGCAATTTATTACTCAGGGGCATCAGACACTTTATTTTTCGATGAAACCATGAAATATAAAGTTGTTTGCTAGCAGCAACCTCTTCATTAGTTACAGATTTATTTAATGTGGAATTATTTAGATGACTTTTTTACTTCTTCAGAGATTGTACATATTTACTGATAATGGTGAACTGTAGAATTGTGCATATTTACTGATAATGGTGGACTGTAGAAGTTTGAGTAGACTTTTATGATGGAAATGTTCTGAACTGGGTAGTTTTGTCATTATGGGTGCATGCATTTTGTTTCATTGTTTACTGGAAAAATGTTCAAAACAATAAGAAGGTGTATCAAAGAGCACATGTATGTTTCATATGCAAGGGGTCTATGATTTGAAAACAGCCCAGAATTAATCTTTATCTGCCACTGGTAAAATGTATTTTCTTTGAATGTGGGTTTCAATGCTGTTTCAATAAATGTGAGTTTCAAGGGCAGAGAAGTTTTAATGCTAAGTTTGTTTAGCAGATGTCTTAGTGTTTGTGCTGTAAAATGCAAAATAAAACTTTCAAATGAAGTCCAAATCATCATAGAAGTAAATCGGTACGCACATTAGTATTTATGGTAAATGGAGTGAAATAGCCAAGTAATGGATCGTTGGAATGGCTGCAGGGGGAGGCTCCATTCGACCATGATTTTGTGAGGGGGAAGGGCGGCAAACTTAAAGACAGCCCCAGCTGAAATATACCTCCCAACTGTCCAGATTTTCAAAGAATGAATAGATTTTTGCTTCTTATTTTTGGTTTGTGCCTCATAAAATTTGTGGTTTTCTGGCAAATCATTTAGGAATTAAGTCACTAAATAATGACACACTGAGTTTCAGACTTCATAACCTTCAGAAAAATGCATGAAGACCTGTTGTTCTATCAACTGTCTCAGTTTATAAAGAGTAATTTTTAGTACTGTTTATATGTTCCCCCAATATATTTGGCCTTGTCCAGATTTATTGCATTAACAGGTTGAGAAGTACATGCAAATAAATTGCTTTATAGAATTAGGCATAGCCAAACCTCTCAACTGTCCCTGATTTTGGCTCAAAATGTTGCTCTTCTCCCTAATAATCCCTCCACAAAATAGCAATTTTGGAAGAAAACATGGAGGGTTTACAATTAAGAAATAACTGGGGGCGTGGCCAAGGATGAACACAGGATAGCAGCAGATTTCTTCAGCTCCACCAATTTCATTACACTGACAGGAATTAATTACTTAAAAAATTTATTTTTGAAGTAATTTTCTTTCTAAATATGTTTGTTTTATATAGTTCTTGAACTATATCTAAAAAAGAAAGGAAATTTTAACAATATTCCTGTCAGAAATCACTTTGGAAATTTTCCTGTCAGTTTATCAGTCTGAAATGAGTTCCAGTAAGACAAATTCTCAAGACTCCAGCATCAAGAAAGAACTTCAGTCTCTGATAACTATAATCCAGCAACTTACTGCTAAGATGGATAAAATGGATACTAAAATAGATACCTTCATAGAAAAACTACAAAACAAATAGACTTGTTACATATAGACCTGCAACAACAGAAGATCCAGATGACAGGCATAGAAGAAGCTGTGAATGACATGGAAAATAGAATCCAAGAAGAGGAAATCAACATTGAGTTTCTGCTGAAACAAAATACACATTTACAAACAAAGCTGGATGACCTGGAAAATAGATCTAGGCGCAATAACATTAGGATTTTTGGACTGCCAGAAAATATTGAAGGTAACAATATTACTTATTTTTTAACAACATGGCTTCCTAAAACTTTAGACTTACCAGAAGCATTCTCTTTTGGTATCGAAAGAGCACATAGATCTATAGCTAATACTAACTCTAACAAAAACTATCCTAGATCAGTTATAGTTAGATTTCTATCATCTTTTGATAAAGAGATGGTTCTTAAATCTGCTTGGGCTAAAGCTCCTGTTAAGATTAATGAGACAACTGTGCGTTTTGACAATGACTATTCTTCCTTGGTAATAGCTAAAAGAAAAGTTTTTCTGCCACTAATAAGGGAGCTTAAAAAAGCACAGTTTAAAACATACCTTCTGTTTCCTGCCAAGCTAAAAATCTTCATTCCTGATGGTCCTAAAATTTTTGATGACTTAGACTCTGCTTTACTGTTTATCAAAAAGAATAAGATTTTGGATAAAATAGAGGAAATGGAATGGGCTAGTCCTTCATTAAAGAGACTGGCAACTGAAACTTCGTGGAAGACTTCAGAGAAGAAGAAGAGACTAAAAAACAAATGATTTGTTCTATTTTTTTTTCTTTTTTTTCTCTCATCATTTTACTTCATTATTAATCTTTTTAAATATAGTTCCTGCATTTCCAGAAAGCCACAAATATTCTGAAAAAGATTTAATCAAAGTTATTCTCTGTGTGCAAAGAAATGTTTTGTTTCATAACCAGTCAAAATATCTGAGGAACTAATAACAATCTATTATTCAATTTGTTTCTCTTTCTGAAAAAGAGAAGTAAGGTCAGTAATTTGATACATTTTTTCTCTTTTTTTTCTCCTTTTCTTCTTTTCTTTGTTTAAACAATGACATTCTATTTAGATTATGTAGTGGGTAAAGGGTGGGGGAGGGCAGGGAGAGAAGAGTAATGAAAATATGATTAATAGAATAATAACATATTTATTCCTTTTAAAAAGTTTATATGTTCTTCAAATGCTATTCCTAATTATACTTTCTTGATTATACTGCTTATGCTTGTTTGTAAATAATCTGTCATGCTTTAACTAATAATAATTAGAACTAAATAATAGTAAATAATATGTTTTATTTTTAACTCTATTAATATAAACAGTAAGTAATATTCCATTGTATATACTTCTTACAGCTTTCTCTTACATTTGTTTTATTTCTGCTTTACACTCTTATTTTCTACTCTCATTTTCTTTTCTTTATTCTTTCTCTTTATTTTTTTTCATATTAATATATAGAAATGCTTTTGATCATATAGACACAGTAAATAATAAGATTTGCATAAAAATTGAGTTGGGACAAAAATATTGAGTTTTATTACTTATTAATAACTTTGGGCTTAATTTCACTTACATAGAGGCTGTAATAACCTGTAAAATACATCGTGAAGGTTTTGTCATGTTTAGATGCATTTACACTGCTAAATGAATGTTTGTCACTAGTTTTTAACAAGTTTCCCGCCAAAATGTTAAGGGAGACAATCTGGGATGTGGCTACCTCATGAACAGTGTCCTCGAGTTGTTTCAAAAGCTTCAACTCTCAGAATTCTCACAGAGAAGCTGAAAGCAGTCAATTTGACCTTTGACCCAGATATCACACTGACACATCACAGATTCAGGAAGAACACTCTACCAGGAAGTAGAACTGATGCAAATGCGACTATGTGAAGGAAAATGAACTCTTTAACATCTAAATGTGAGTTATTTTATATAATTACTTAAATATCTATGTTATAATTCATAAACTATGTAAGTTATAATGATTTTAAATGATGCAGTTTCTTGTAGTAAGTAAATGTCTTATTTTAGATGGCATAGAAAATGAAACATTTATTCAAGTGTTTTTGAAAATCTACTTGATTGCAGCATACTAATCTGTGTTAAAAACTTATGTTCCAAACATATACATTACTATAACTCATTTAATTCATCTGATTGACAAGCATAAATAACTTTATAATTCTATTCTGGAAGAAATTGTCATGTGATATATTTTAAAGCAGTAGTATAGACATACAAAATACAGATGGCTTCTTTTACAATAATGCAAGTGTTTCTGAGAATTTGCATAACTATGCAGTATGATTTATAACAATTTCTATAAATATAATATTTTATTCTATTGACAATAATGAGTATGAGTAAAATGCTCATATACAAGCAATTCAAGGTTTTTGTGTGGAAGCTGTTGACTGCATTTACATGACAGAAAATAGATGCATCTTAATATATGTAATGTCTGAACCATATTAGCCAAAGTTTTTGATTTAAATGAATGTTAGAACTTATTTTTACATACTTTGAATAAATTAATATGTAAATATGCCTTCCTTTTTTTTCTCTCTCCCTCTTTCATGTCTTTTATTTCTCTCTCTCCTCTTGGTTCCTAATATCAAGATTATTTGAATGCTATTTGAATACAAGTGTATTATATTACATAGATGTATATAGTAGTATGAATAGTTTTTAAAAAAAAAAAGTTTATTTTATATGATGCTGTTTTATCAAATGTGTAGTCTTGTCTTGCTAGATAATTGAATTGAAAGTTGTTTATTTAAGTTAAATATAACCAGTATTAAATTGATAAGGTGGTAGCTGAGGTACTGCTGCTTAGGGTAGGGGGTTAACTTGAGTGGTAAATACTACTCTAAGTTGGAGTTTTTAACTCCAGGCTGGATGCAAGATTTAATCCTTACATTATTTTCACTTGTTCATTGTTATATGTATATAGTTTTGACATCCTCAGTATATTTTGTACACTCATTGTCACTACAAACAAAATTGAATCCTATACAAAATCCCATAAGAGATTCAATAAATACAGCTATATTTAAAGGTACACCTAAAGGAGGAGATGTAACATTACTTATGTTGTTATTTGTTATTTTGATCATAAGATTCTTAAGTTTTAAAAATGCCAAATGACATCTTTAAAAGGAATTTCTTTAAACATTAATGGATTGAATAATCCGTGTAAAAGGGCAAGCCTAATAAGATACATTAATTTACATAAGGCCAACTTAATCTTCCTGCAAGAAACCCATCTCTTGATAAAAGATATTAATAAACTAGACACAAACAAATAAACAGTATTGGTTAGTTCAGAGCACAGTCAGAAAAAAGAGGAGTGGCTATTTTATGGAATAAAAGTATGCCCATTCCTAAAACCATTAAGTCTTATCAGGATGACAAAGGAATGTTTTGTATGGTTACAATACAAATTAATGGGAAGACTTACACTTTAATTAATGTATATTGGATACCTGGAATTGGTATTAATACAGTGAAACATCATCTTGATAAGATCATATCATTCTCTATAGGATATATTATTTTAGCTGGTGACTTTAATTGTATACTACATGAAAGTGATACTACCACTATAGGAAAAGAAGAATTACATCTAATGCAAAACATTTAAATGATTTTGCTAATTCTTATCATTTGAATGATATTAATAATCAGATAGATTCAAAATCATTACCATACACCTTTTTTCTAACAGATACAAAACTTATTCAAAAATAGATAGGGTCTTTATTTCTAACCAGATGGTAACAGATTTAATTAATTCCAAAATCATTTCATGTCCTATATCTGATCATAATTCAATTGTTTTTGAATTCATGATAAAAATACTCATAATGTTCAGATCAAAAGGATACCAGCATACTTAACTCAACTAAAAGACTATAAAGAATATATACTTTCAGAAGTAAAACATTTTTAGACATAAATAATACTCCTGAAGTCTCCATTGTCTATGTTTGGGATGCCTTAAAATCATATCTATATGGACAAAGTATCAGATGGTATAATAATAAAAGGAAATCTTGGGATAAGGAATTGTTAGATATTCAAAGTAAATTAGACTCTTATAAACATAATAATAAAGAAAATATTATGGACAAGAAAGTTATTGAAGAAATAAACAAACTAAATGAGAAATACAAAGAAATTTTAACTCATAAAGTTAAAATAACTTTAGAGAAATACAAGTTTTTGTCTTATTCAATAAGCCCCAAATACTTACATAGACTTGAAAATAAAACAAAAAGGTTGAATAAACAAAACCATATCAAAGAAATCTTTTCTCTAAGGAAAAAGAAGAATGTTTCTAGTATACCAGAAATACTAGATGAATTTAGAAATCACTTTCACAAAATTAACCATAATAACATTAACATGGAACCTAAAGATAAAATAAAGGTGTTTATAACCACAAACATGAATAAAAAGCTTAATAAACAACAGATTAAACTATTGGACAAAAGTATTTCATATACAGAGGTTATTACACAAATAAATAAGCTTAAATCAAACAAAGCACCTGGTAATGATGGTATTATACCAGAGATATATAAAATCCTTTCTAAAAGTACATATTCATTCATATATAAGGTTTTTATTTTGGCCCAAACTGAGTTAATAACCCCCCATCTTGGCAATATACATTTATTTCGCCAATTTTAAAACCTAATAAAGATCCAACTAGATGTACTTCATATCGGCCCATCTCATTGCTTAATGTTGATTATAAAATCTTTATGAGTATTTTTGCTGATAGATTGAAGACAATCATCCCCGGCATTATATATATAGATCAGACAGGCTTCATTGTAAATAGAAATACTTTTGATAATATAAGAAGAACTTTAACATTAATTGATTTTGCAAATAGGAAAAAGAAAGATTTAACACTTATTAGTCTTGATATAAGTTCAGCATTTGATTCAGTAAGTTGGGACTATCTGTTTACCTTACTGAAGTGCACAAACTTCTCAGATGCATTTGTAAATCTAATTGAGCATTTATACAAAGGAACATTGGCTTATATTAAGGTAGGAACATATGTTTCACAAAAATACCCATTTTAAAGGTACAAAACAAGGATGTCCACTTTCTCCACTATTATTCACTTTAGTAATGGAGCCTTGGGCTAATTTGATCAGAAACAGTACTGACAATAGAGGGTTTTGAAATAGATGAAAATACAACATCCAAAATTCAACTTTTTGCAGATGATGTTCTAATTACATCAACAGGATCTAATTCTTCTATGCAGTCTCTATTTGATAAAATGATGAATTTTTAAAGTATTTCTGGTTTAATATTCAATGAAGAAAAAACTAAAATACTACCTATATATATACACGAAAAAATATTTTCATTAGTGATTTTACTAAATATGTACCCAATTCAGGTCAGATAACTTATTTAGGTATAATACTATCTAAAGATATTAAATTTATTATATATAATAATTATAATACCTGTTTTCTTAATATAAAAAATCTTTTTAATACCTGGAATAATATGTTTTTTACTATGGAGGAGAGACTTACAATTATTAAAATGATAATATTCCCCAAGATTGTATACTTAATACAATCAATAATACTTCCACCTACAAAAATAATTATCAAGAAACTGAATACACTAATGTTAAATTTACTATGGGCACCTAATAGACCTAGGATTGCATTAAAGAAACATACTAATAGCTGGTCTCAAGGGGGTATTTCTTTTCCAGACTTTAATTTATATACTATCTCTTCTATTGTAAAAGTTATTACTTTATTAATAGATCAGTCATATGTCACTAAATGGAAAGATTATTGGGAGCTAATTAGTATGCACTTCATGAAAATCTCCTTAACACATAAAAATATGATTGTAAATAACTCCATGTTATGGTAACTAAAGGAATTTTGTACTTCACCTATTACACCTAAACATATGGTTTGTTACCCATTAAATATTATTATTAGCTATTGTAACTTTATATTCATGCACCCTAAGTATAGGGAATGGAATTTTATTATATTCCCTATAATGTATACTCAGGGTATGCTTTTGTCATCTACTTCTGAAGGAACTCATTTAGCTATAGATAATGATCTAAAGTACTGGTATCAGTTGATATCTGATAATAAAGTTAAAAATCTAGATTTCTTAAAACAAGAATTTGATCTAAGAGAAACTTGCTGGTTAGAGGTTCAGACCTTTAGACAACATCTCATTAATAAAATAGATCTAATGTCTATAACAGTTAAAGAATCTATTCCAACACTGATTGATTACTTGATATTAAATTTACATCATAAAGTTTCTGATAAAGGTAAACTTTCATATATACATAAAATTATCAGACAAGAAACTTTTTACAGTGTAGATACATACTGGAATTATTTCACTTCTATTAATGGGGACCCACCAAATCAACAAGATAAACAATATATATTGGAATCTGCCTATAGAACTACGTCTTCCATTGTCTGGAGACTTTATACATGGAAATTTTTACATAGATCTTTTATACACCTTTGATGATGAATAAAATAAATAATAAAGATAATCTATGTAAGAGATGTAATGTAGAAATTAATGCTGACTGGGCTCATATGTTTTATGACTGTATAAAATTGAAAGAATACTGGAAGTCAATTAATGAATTTTTGCAAGCTTTTTACAGATAATTTCATTATTTCTAAATCTCTTATATTATTCAACACACCTGTACCTCAAAGTGTTAAAAAGGTTAAGCTTCCCTTGTTATGGTCTATTCTAGCAGTGGCTAGGAAAATAATAACCAGAAATTGGATTTCAGATACACCTCCTTTGTTCAATGAATTTAAAAATGTTATGAATATAGTGTGCCATATGGAAATAAACACAATTAGGTCAAGAACAACTAGAAACACATCTTATTATATTGTATGGGATAATTTACAAAATTTGTTTAAAAAATCCTAATTTCAATAGCATGGTATTTTAGTTTAATTAATTGATCTGATTGTAGTGGATGTCTTTGTAAATACTTTAGTTGTTTTGTTGAATGTTATAATCATAACTATTTTTAATTACTTGTATAAAATTGTTATGATATTTCTCTTGTATGTTAAAACAATAAACTTGTTTTGAAAAAAAAAGTAATAACTGTAATAATCAGAGTTATAGATTGCTTTTATTTCAGAAATGCATGTAGATTCTTTTATTTTGTTAGCTGCTCAAGTTAGCAGTACTAATATTAAAGTGTCCCTTCTTTGACAGGTTCCCAGCTGTATTGTGCGGCTATTTTATATTTTTACATCACATTTTTGGTCCATTTTTCATAAACTTGTGTTTTTTTGGCAAATTAGTGACAAATCATTAACTACTGAAGTTAGAAAATAATGACAGACATTTGAGTTTCAGATTTCATACCATTCAGAAAATTCATACTAATGCAAGACCTATTCTATTATCTTTCTAAGTTTATAAGAGCAATATTTAAAAATTGTCCTTATTTTTGAGCCTTTGTCCCACTTCTTTGTATGGCTTTGTCCAGATTTCTTGCTCTGAGGTTGAGAGGTATGACAAATGTTTCAGGGCCATCACAGTCAGCCAGAGACATTTCAAATTGTGACATACTTGTTGCACCCCACTCCCCCATGTAGTGACTCTGGATGTGTCGAAGCAAGGCAAGGAGTAGTTATGCAGTGTAAATGTGCAGAGTATCCCCCCATCCAAGGTAGACACAAGTACTAGAGTGGCTTTTCATCTGTCCTTGATTTTTGCTGAATGGTCTGGTTTCTGTCATATGTTTTGTACTGTTGATTTATGCTTATTACTCACAGTGCCTGTTGTTCTGTGTTTAAGTAGCAATACTTTAATGACCATCAGGTAAGCTTTGCTGAGATCTTAAGATGCAAGTAAGCTTTAATAAGCATACTGTTAAAGAATTGCCAACATTGAAAGACTTTCTGTTGTTGCCATGTAGAGAATACTTAACTAGGTAATGTATAAGCCTTGGGTATTGAAATGCATATGACAGTATTTGTAATAAAGGACAGGATTACATTATTTTAAGAAGCTCATTACACTTGGAGACTTCCAGTCATCTCTGCAGGCTTTACCTGTAAATTAAACAGAATGCCAATCGTGTGGTCCATGACCAGTACAGTAATCCTTTTAAGCGATGTATCTTGAGCTTATTTCTTGTTTGCTTTTAGTAGATAGTTGTTAGGCAGCAGGTCTTTTTTTGGATAAGAAACATTTTTACAAGTGGGGGCATCAGAGATTTCTACTTTCAGCATGTTACATGGTACTTTAATAAAGCTGAATATAAATTATAATTAAAACTGCAGTGCAAGAAGTGGTTTGAGTTGAGTGCTGCTTGTTTTTCTTATACTTGATTTTGACTGGCATTCCATTAATGTATTTAAAAAGTAATTTATTTTTTCATGCCTCACAACCTTTTTGTTTCCATCTAGATATTAAGTAAGCTGTCATGCAGCCAATGCATTGAAATATTTTTATTCTTCTACACTTCATTTTGTCTTGATTGGACTCTCATAATGACTGTTTGGCACCCAGGGCAGTGTATGTAGTTAGTTTTTGTGGTTTTGAGCATAGCTCCTCCCCTTTCTAGTTGGCCACACCCAGTCCCATTGACCCCACCCATTCAGCTGTCTCCTGCAGCCCCCTTTGATTTGAAGTCACCAGCCACCACTGACTAGGACTTCCAAGTTTGTTGTTGCTAGGAATCACCAGCAGTCTGAACATGTTAAGTCTTAATCCACAGAACTAAGATAAAAAACTGAAAATGCAAGAGCATGAATATAATTCTGTAATGTGGGGTTTGATTTGTATGAATGTTGTAATATGTTTTCTGTTTGATGGAATATTCTCTGTTAGCATGGTATGGGAATGAATATAAGAGTGTAAGTAAAAGTTATGTTGTGTGATTATGCTATGTAAGTTTGGGTAAAAAAACTTTTTTCTCACTTCAGTTACTATTTTATTAACAGTGTTAATGTATGGTTCTCATGGTGATGAATGTTAAGCACTTCGATTTTAGCACAGGGATTTTTTGTGAAAATCTTACAATTGTCTAAGATTTGAACTTTGAAAATAAATAAATTAGGGTCTGAATTTTTGTCTTCCTGGTGATAATTAATCTTACTTCTTAGTTGAGATGATTTAAGAGTAAGAATAATAAACTGGTATTGCAGAAGGGTGGAAAACGTTTCCAACAAAGAATGACATATTAAAAGTTATTTTGACAGCATATGGTAGTCCTGACACTGTGTGCATCACAATTCTAAGTAGAAACATCATTATCATACCCCTTCAGGGATATTTTTAACTGAATTAGTGGTGTGATTAATGCAGTTTGGTGTTTAGTTATCTGTATTTTGATCTTTGCAACTTTTGTGGGTCAGACACCTGGTCATAGACTTTCTGGGCTCAGAATTTTAGGCTTTAAATACTGGTAAAACATGCATGGTTTAAATCAAGCTGTGGCATACAGGCACATTTATTTCAGTTGAAGTCCTATAAAATCTCCTCCTCACCTTACTACGAGTCTTGTGATGGTCCTCAGTCTGTAGAGTATCCAGGTGTCATGGAGGATACCCTGACAACCTGATTCATTTTATGGATTATCCTGAAATCTCAGTAGTGGGAATATCACAGGTAGTAATAGTAAAAGTTCTTGATAAACCAGCTGTTTTTTTGTAATGTTTCTTGATTTCCTGGCTCAGAGTCCATGCAAGGGGTTAAAACAATCTATGCAAGGGCTAGAAGGGAGAACGCAGCAGCTTTTGTTAGACATCACAGGAGCACACTGCCATTGGATGTCATGCATTTGTTGATATTAATGGCCATTCACAGTGAAGAAAAGATACATTTTTCGCTTTGCTGAGTATCTCCTCCTCTAGTATATATGCTGTATTTCTCCTGTTAGTCATGTTTTCAGTCCCACAGAACATGCGTATTCAGTAACTGTTAGTCCGGTATCATTTGTTTGTTTAGTGTAAATAAGTCATGGCTAGAAAAAGGGCCCTTGTGCTCCAGTCACATTCCTGCGCAATATAAACCGATCCTGATATCAGTTAATGACTTAGCCATCCCATATGCCTATTTCCCAACACACTGGGCCATATATTTGTTAGAGTTAAATAGCTGTCTCTATTCTCTTAGGATTCACTGAACCTGATTTATCTTTAACTTAAGCTGGCATCTCTCTTCTTCTTTCAGTGAAAACGGTGCTTTATCAGTTTACCTGTAAGTCACAGTAGTTCGTCATGCTGTTCTCTGCATTTTTTCCACTACTGCTTTTCTGAAAGAGGTTATCACTCAGAAATTGTAGATTTACTTCAAGTACTTCAGTACTTCTTTTATGCCCAGCTTCTGTGTCTTCTTTCCAAGGTATACTTATTACCAGGGTGTATGTAATAGCCTCCTTTACTTTCTCTTTATAACACTTCTGTTGTAGAATGTATTTTGTTTAGCTCTCATCTTTTGGACTGACAATTCTGTCTTTGTATTTGTGGGAAATAGCTTCTTCAGTTTACAAAAAAGATACATTTCTTCTTTTTCTTCTACTTTTTTTCCCTTTCACATCTTTCTCTTCTTTGGGAAGTAGATGGTAAGAGAAGAAAAGAAACAAGATTGATAGGGTAGAGGAAGCAAATAAGGTACGCATGGAAAATAATAGAAGAGGAAACAATGGATCAGGTAAAGGATCTTTTTATTTATTCATGTTAGATTTTGTGGTTAGCGTTCATGTATTATTATCTGAGCCGAGGATATTATTTAGCAGTGCAGGTTGTCAAGCTGCTCCCTCACTCCCCCCAAACCCAGATAATTTCTCTTATTACCAGTATAGTTTTTTTTTTTTTTTTTTACAATTTGTGTACGTCTATTGATCAAGATGACCACTATGATGCATTGCGAGGGAAACTCGTTTAAAATATTATTGTCTATACTCTTCCCTCCCTTTCTTAATTCAGACTGTAATGCCTTTAAAATTAGGGTTTCTAAAATTTTCAGGTGAAATTGCATTGTGAAACACTTATAAGAAATTATAGGATATTTATGTTTGTTCTTTTATGCAATATAGAGGCAATATGTTTAAACTCTTTAATTTTTATTTTCCTGGAATGTGTAAGAGATGTTTCTGACTCATAAAAGAACTGTTTGCATGTAAGCAGAGGAATTCATAAGAGATGCAGTCAACCAACTATTCAGTTGAAGTTGTTAAAAGGCCAGGTGCCAGCGGTGACAGCAGTATGTGAAATCCTTTGTTTACAAGCTGGTCTTTCTGGATGTAAGAAAAACTGATGTAATTACCTCTGGATTCTGAGTGAAAAAAGTAAATAAACGAATGTAATTTGAACTGAATCAAGTATAAAGGCAGTCCTCTTTAGACTGTGGAGTGTCAACATATGTGTAACGTTGTCTATGATTTGCTTTATATAATATGTGGATAACTCATCTCAGTCACGTTCAGTATTACTCAGCTAGATTTAGTTAAGGTATTTATGTAGTATAAATTCGCATTTTCCTTGTAAGCATTTTATCTGTACAATTGTTTTCTGCAGTTTGTGCAGATGTTTTTTCTTTGGTATATAATTTGTATCAGCACTAACATCTTTATTTGATTAGTAAAGTTTTTTATTTATTCATTTGTAGATCTTGTGGCTAGTGTTTATATATTATCTCAGGAGAGGTACTTCACTTCCCCTAAACATGGCCGTTTCTCACATTACCAATGAAATATTTTTTATAATTTGTATATATATATATATATATCTGTTGATCAAGAGTAGCATGGTAACTGGTTTATTGGGTCCGTAGCCCAATATGCAGGGTGGTGACTGATCTTTGCCAGGGAAATAGTTGTGTGGAAATGTAAAATTCTAACCAGCAATATTTCTTGGAAAGTGTAAGTGTGTGTGTGTGTGTGTGTGTGTGTGTGTGTGTGTGTGTGTGTGTGTGTGTGTGTAACTGAAAGTAAGAACATGTTTGAAAGGCAGGTTTACAGTGGAAGCAAGGCACTAGAATACATTGATCTTCACAGAAGTAATGATGAAAAGGGAGTCCCAGGTGCTAGAAAAAATTCTGAGCTTGGTAAGTGGTTACTGTGTACTCCTAGTCCTCTATGTGGATGTTGAAAGTCCAGAACCAGGGGTGAATAGTGCATATTTTCTAGTTGCACTTGAGGACAGCTTGCATTTGGTGATTTGGTTCATGAATCAAGTGTGTCTGTATCTTTTCTACTTTAACCTGTTGGATGCTAGTGTTGTGACTTGAGATACCATCCCACTGGTGGCCATCAGACTTATTTGGGGCAGTGGAGTAGGCCCAAATACCATAGCCTTTCCCCCTAACATACCTGGATGTTTCATTAGTTGACAGTCGTGGAATTCAACCCCATCTGTCCGGCAACCATATTCTGTCTTCTCATTACAACCTCCTTCAGGGATATACCTGCATACCAATCATATTCTTAAAGATCTCAGGAGGCATCCCATTTGGCATATTCCTGTAAAGCAGCAAGTTCTTCTATACAGGTTTGATGAACCTGACAGGAAGTTCAGCAAGGTAGCACAAGGGAGGTGGTGGTGTTGTATTTGATGAGTTCCAATACAAAGAAAAAATGCTGACTACTCTTGACAGTTCTGCATACGAGTTGGCATCTTTAAACGAAGTTAACACCTCGCAAAGGCGAACTAGGGCGTATTTTAGGGACTTATTTTTGGAAGGAAAAATTGATTTAGATCTTTTCAATTTCATTGACATTGTTCCTCCAAAAGTCCCAGTAATGTTCGGGATCCCTAAGATACATAAAAATGTTCGGGATCCCCCTATGAGAGCCTTGATAGATGCACGCTCTTCTATCACCTACCCTTGCTCACGATTGATTGACAGTATTTTGACAAAATATATAAAAATGCTTCCAGGCATCTGCAAAGATTCCTGGACTTTTCTTAATAACATCAATGCTATTCCATTTGACATCACCAACAACTTTTTGACTATTGACGTCATCGACCTGTACACATCCATTCCACACTTAGAAGCGGTGGAATGGATAGGCCTCCTTTTGAATGAGTTAGGAGCCACTAGATCTGAAATTGACCTAGTGACAGAACTACTCGACATAGTGTTGACCTCTAATTTTTTCATGTTTGACAAAGAGTTCTACTTGCAGAAACAAGGGGTGGCAATGGGCTCCCCTTGTGGAGCAAGTGTTGCGAATCTCTTTGTAGCATATTGGGAAAAGCACTTCCTGTTTAACAACAAAGATTTGATGAAGAATGTCATCTTTTATACTAGATTTTTAGATGACATATTTATATTGTTACGTGATGAAGTCACTTGTGCGAAACATTTTGTAGATGTCATCAACGAAACTACACAATGCTTAAAATTTACATACAAATTTTCCACGAAGGAAATTGATTATTTAGATGTCAAACTAGTGAAAGATCTTGAGAATAAAGCACTAATATCAACAGTGTTTAGAAAACCCACTTATGTCAATTCTTTTTTACATTTCTCGAGTCTACACCCTTTTAGACAAAAGCGGTCAATAGTCAAAAGTCAATTGGTCAGAGCTGGTAGGATGTGCAGTACTTTAGTAGACTTCACAAAAGAATGTATATTTCTTAGAGACCTATTTTTGAATCGGGGCTATCCTGAAAATTTGGTCGATGAGCTTATAAAAGAGGTCAATCAAAAAAGGTTAGAAGGATATTACAAACCCCTTCTAAACCAAAGCAATTCCTCTCTGTATGGCCAAATTGATAATTTGACAACACTAGATACCAACACAACAGAGACTGAACAGCTGATTATGGTTGAAAATGTGGAAACTAGTTCAACAGAACAGATTGAACACTCTTTTACTTTAAGCCTTGTTACAACCTTCAACATGGATTCCAATGTAATCAGGTCAATTATATGTAAAATTGGCAAATTATTTCCAACTCACCAACACTTTTGGAAAAACTAGGCCCCCGTCCTAATATAGTATATAAAAGGGCCAGTAACTTAAAAGAAATTTTACAAAGGAACACTAAAAGGCATTTGTTTAGCAGACAAAAGGGTACACTCAAATGTGAAGCTTGCAACTTTTGTAAATACATGAAACCAGGTAACTCATTCAACATCAGGAAAAAGAAATACCAGATTCACCACAGAATAAACTGTCAAACTTCTTCAGTTGTATACATAGCTTTTTGTGAGTGTTGCCCAGCTTTTTATGTAGGAAAAACGGACCGAAAGGTCCGTGAAAGAATATACCAACATATATATGCGATTAAAAAGCAGAAAGATGAGATCGCTTTAGCGAAACACATTGGCATAAACCCTGGGCATACATTTTTATTTATGGGCATTGATCATGTTCCGGTAGACATTAGAGGTGGTCCAACATCACTCATTTTGGAAAACCGGGAGCTTGAATGGCAACTTTCTTTAGATGCGTTCAAGGCTCCCGGTTTAAATGAAAACTGTAACATTGCTGCAGTTCTTAAATTACGGAGTTATTTGTGCTAGAAAACTACCTTAAGATTGGGTTTTATGACTATAACAGTTCATTAAAACAACGTACTTTTCTATTTTATGAGTCCTATTTTATCGAATAGATGGAAGGTATATAGTACATTTATTTTTATTTACATCCAATAGTGTTTATGGTTAGCACAGGTTTTGCATGTAGGTTTACAGCAAAAACCATTTAGGAGAGTTTTTGGGAGCACTATACACGTTTTAGACCAGACTGTTGTTCTTACAACATGTTTTTTATTATTGTTTTTATTAAAATCTGAAAAAGTATGTATACATAACTTTTAAGATGTATTTGTTTATGTACACAAAAAATCACGTAGTGTGAAGTCTGATGAGGACTACTGGACTGTTTGTGTTTGGGAAGAGGACTCCCGTTGTGCATTGTTTTTGTCGCTGGTTTATTTACTTTTATTTCATCAGTTCGTATTTTATATATATATATATATATATATATATATATATATATATACACATATATGTATGTGTGTGTATATGTATATATATATATATGTATATATATATATCTAGGTGCACATATATGTATGTGTGTGTGTGTGTATATATATATATATATATATATATATATATATATATATAGTCTAAAACCTGCACCAGCTGAGTGCTAGGATAAGCTCAAACTCCCCTATAACCCAGCATGGGATTAAGCAGGTAATTACAGAGTGGAAGACATAATAAATGAATGGTGAGTTTACTCACAATGTAGTCATGTTTCCTACTGATTTTATTTGTCTTTCTTAACTTTTCAAAGGATGGTATAAGAAATTTTAGCAAACCTACATTTTCTTGGGTTACTAGTTGGTAGTTTTGGTATACCTTGCTGTCCTAGTAGTACTTGGTTCTCAAAATTAAGGAATCTGTTGAATCAGTAGCTTAAAGTTCAGCTTTAATGTTCTGTTTTGCTGTGATGTGGTTGCTAACTATCAAGCCCCTGTCCTGAACATGTCCATTTGTTCCATGTTATTGAGGTGATAGTCAAAGTGCAACATCATTCAGGTAGTTATGAGGCTTTACCATTTTCTGGGCTAACCCCCTTGGAGAGTAATTGATATGACTGCTCACAGATGCAAGGCCTGCTATGCCTTAAATGAGCATGCTCATTCCCACAAGTGCTCAGTGACGATTACTAGGTGGATGCTGACTTGGCCAAGGTGAGTTCATATTGCTGACCCATATGTGTTATGCCACACGGTTTACCTTTATAAAAGTGATTCACAGTGGTGTGAATGCTCACATGAGTGACTCGTAACCACGAAAGTGAAAACGCCGACAGTCCATAATGTTCAAAAAACAGCAAATCGAAAAGCAGATTCACTGTTTTTTGAACATTAATATCGAATGCAAAAAAAAGAAGTGTAAAGCAGGGGAGCAAGCCCCCCTGCACCCCCCTACTTTATTATTCTAACTCCGAGATCGCACTACATTGGGGAAAGAGACCATTTTCCGATCCCCACTATAGTGCAATCTGCCCCACAATGTCGAATGTGCAATGAGCGAATGTCACTGTGCATTCGCTCATTGCACATTCAAACCTTTTTTCTTTCGGCATTTGCAAAATTTGAAAACAGCCTTTTGTAAATGATTATATGTCATTTCTGAATATTAATATGATCCATAGGCTTGTCTTACAAAAGTAAGAGAACCATATGTTATGTGGATATTAAATTATTTATTTATTGACATTTGTTAACCGGGTTTGTCCAACTGGGCTTGTGGCCCATTTTCAGTGGAGACCCGAGGAGGAAAGCTCCAGTAGTACATTTTTAAACAAGTACAATTTTAAACAATATTGATATAATAGCAGTTATAGCTAAAAGATTCACATATGTTGGGTTACATGCATAAAGTTAAAGTTGCATTAAAAAGAAGCTTAGTAACATAATTTTACATTGATATAGTTCAATAGGTCAGCAATAACATTTTGTTTTCTTTACACTGTGTTTTACTTGCATTCTGTTTTTTACTGCATATTAAAACTTGAAGATATACCACAGCTCTATGTCTTTTGAGTAAGACAGAAATTAGAACAGGTCAATTAAGGAGTCACACATAAGTTAGAAGAGGTCAGTTAAGATTAATCATCTGTGAACTGAAGGGTGGAGATAGAAACTAAACCTTGTTTTTAAGGGGTAAAACATTTCAGAGCTTTGCTGGAAAGGCTCACCCAGACTCTTCTCCAGTTGGCTATGAGAGAAAGGTTTGTTTGTTTTTTATTTGTTGTATTCTGTACTGCTTTACTTTTTTTCTATTTTGTATGCTATGTTTTTTTTTTGCACTGTGTTTTACATGTGTTCTGCTTTTAACTGCATATTAAAACTTAAAAAGGCACCACAGCTCTGTCACTTGTTAGAAATTAGAACAGGTCAATTAAGGAGTCACACATAAGTTAGAAGAGGTCAGTTAAGGTTAATCATTTGTGAACTGAGGGGGTGGCGCTAGGAACTAAACATTCTATTTAAAAAGTAAAATAAACATTTCAGAGCATTACTGGAAAGGCTCACCCAAACTCTGCTGGAGTTTGCTGTGAGGGAAATGTGGTTTGCTTTTTATTTGTTGTATTTTGTATTGCTTTATTGCCTTTTTCTGTTTTGTATACTGTGCTTTGTTTTCGTTACACTGTGTTTTACATGTATTCTGCTTTTAATTGCATTTTAAAACTTGAAAAGACACCACAGCTCTGTCTGTTGTGAGTCAGAAAGAAATTAGAACAGGTAATGTAAGGAGTCCTACATAAGTTAGAAGAGGTCAGTTAAGGTTAATCATCTGTGAACTGTGGGGGTGGAGCTAGGAACTAAACCTTCTATTTAAGGAGTAATATAAAACATTTCAGAGCTTTACTGGAAAGGCTCACCCAGACTCTGCTGCAGTTTGCTGTGAGGGAAAGGTTGGTTTGCTTTTTATTTGTTGTATTCTGTACTGCTTTATTGCCTTTTTCTATTTGTTAATCATTTGTGAAATGAGAGGGTGGAGCTCAGAACTAAACATTCTATTAAAAAGGTAAAATAAACATTTCAGAGCTTTACTGGAAAGGCTCACCCAATCTCTGCTGCAGTTTGCTGTGAGGGAAAGGTGGTTTGCTTTTTATTTGTTGTATTCTGTATTGCTTTATTGCCTTTTTCTGTTTTGTATAATGTCCTCTGTTTTTGTTACACTGTGTTTTACGTGTATTCTTCTGTTAACTGCAAATTAAAACTTGAAAAGACATCACAGCTCTGTTTGTTGTGAGTCAGAAAGAAATTAGAACAGGTCAATTAAGGAGTCCTACATTGGTTAGAAAAGGTCTCTTATGGTTAATCATCTGTGAACTGTGGGAGTGGAGCTAGGAACTAAACCTTCAATTTAAGGGGTAAGATAAAACATTTCAGAACTTTACTGTAAAGGCTCACTCAGACTCTTCTGCAGTTTGCTGTGAGGGAAAGGTTGGTTTGATTTTTATTTGTTGTATTCTGTATTGGTTTATTGGCTTTTTCTCTTTTGTATGCTGTGATTTATTTTCTTTAGGCTGTGTTTTATTGTATTCTGCTTTTAACTGCATATTAAAACTTTAAAAGACACCACAGCTCTGTCTCTTTTGAGTCAGACAGAAATTAGAACAAGTTAATTAAGGAGTCACACATAAGTTAGAAGAGGTCAGATAAGGTTTATCATCTGTGAACTGAGGGGGTGAAGCTCGGAGCTAAGCCTTCTTTAAAGAGGTAAAATAAAACATTTAAAATATTTACTGGAAAGGCTAACCCAGACTTTGCTGCAGTTTGCTGTGAGGGAAAGGTTGGTTTGCTTTTTATGTGTTGTATTCTGTACTGCTTTATTGCCCTTTTCTATTTTGTATACTGTGATTTGTTTTCTTTACACCGTGTTTTACTTGCATTCTGCTTTTAACTGCATATTAAAACTTGAAAAGACACCACAGCTCTGTGTCTTTTGAGTCAGACAGAAATTAGAACGGGTCATTTAAGGAGTTAGAAGAGGTCAGTTAAGGTTAATCATCTGTGAACTGAAGGCGTATAGCTAGAAACTAAACCTTGTTTTTAAGGGGTAAAATAAAACATTTCATAGCTTTGCTGGAAAGACTCACCCAGACACTTCTCCAGTTTGCTATGAGGGAAAGGTTTGTTTGCTTTTTATTTGTTGTATTCTATACTGCTTTACTTTCTTTTTCTATTTTGTATACTATGTTTCTTTTGCACTGTGTTTTACATGTATTCTGATTTTAACTGCAGATTAAAACTTTAAAAGATAGCAGAGCTCTGTCTCTTGTGAATCATACAGAAATTAGAACGGGTCAATTAAGAAGTCACACATAAGTTAGAAGAGGTCAGTTAAAGTTAATCATCTGTGAACTGAGGGGGTGGAATTAGCAAGTAAACCTTCTATTTAAGGGGAAAAATAAAACATTTCAAAGCTTTACTGAAAAGGCTCAACCAGACTCTGCTGCAGTTTGCTGTGCGGGAAAGGTGGTTTGCTTTTTATTTGTTGTATTCTGTATTGCTGTATTGCCTTTTTTTGTTTTGTATACTGTGCTTTGTTTTCGTTACACTGTGTTTTACGTGTATTCTGCTTTTAACTGCAAATTAAAACTTGAAAAGACACCACAGCCCTGTCTGTTTTGAGTCAGAAAGAAATTAGAACAGGTCAATTAAGGATTCTTACATAAGTTAGAAGAGGTCAGTTAAGGTTAATCATCTGTGAACTATGGGGGTGGAGCTAGGAATTAAACTTTCTATTTAAGGAGTAATGTAAAACATTTCAGAGCTGTACTTGAAAGGCTCACCCACACTCTGCTGCAGTTTGCTGTGAGGAAAAGGTTGGTTTGCTTTTTATTTGTTGTAGTCTGTATTGCTTTATTGCCTTTTTCTATTTTGTATACTGTGATTTGTTTTCTTTAGACTGTTTTACTTGTATTCTGCTTTTAACTGCATATTAAAACTTGAAAAGACACCACAACTCTGCTTCTTGTGAGTGAGACAGAAATTAGAACAGGTCAATTAAGGAGTCTCACACAAGTTAGAAGAGGTCAGATAAGGTTAATCATTTGTGAAATGAGAGGGTAGAGCTCAGAACTAAACATTCTATTTAAAAAGTAAAATAAACATTTCAGAGCTTTACTGGACAGGCTCACCCAAACTCTGTTGCAGTTTGCTGTGAGGGAAATGTGGTTTGCTTTTTATTTGTTGTATTCTGTATTGCTTTATTGCCTTTTTCTGTTTTGTATAATGTGCTCTGTTTTTGTTACACTGTGTTTTATGTGTATTCTGCTGTTAACTGCAAATTAAAACTTGAAAAGACACCACAGCTCTGTTTGTTGTGAGTCAGAAAGAAATTAGAACAGGTCATTTAAGGAGTCCTACATAAGTTAGAAAAGGTCTGTTATGGTTAATCTTCTGTGAACTGTGGGAGTGGAGCTAGGAGCTAAACCTTTAATTTAAGGGGTAAAATAAAACATTTCAGAGCTTTACTGTAAAGGCTCATCCAGACTCTTCTGCAGTTTGCTGTGAGGGAAAGGTTGGTTTGATTTTTATTTGTTGTATTCTTTATTGGTTTATTGGCTTTCTCTCTTTTGTATACTGTGATTTGTTTTCTTTAGGCTGTGTTTTACTTGTATTCTGCTTTTAACTGCATATTAAAACTTGAAAAGACACCACAGCTCTGTCTCTTTTGAGTCAGACAGAAATTAGAACAAGTCAATTAAGGAGTCACACATAAGTTAGAAGAGGTCATATAAGGTTTATCATCTGTGAACTGAGGGGGTGAAGCTTGGAGCTAAGCCTTCTTTAAAGAGGTAAAATAAAACATTTAAAATCTTTACTGGAAAAGCTAACCCAGACTTTGCTGCAGTTTGCCGTGAGGGAAAGGTTGGTTTGCTTTTTATGTGTTGTATTCTGTATTGCTTTATTGCCCTTTTCTATTTTGTATACTGTGATTTGTTTTCTTTACACTGTGTTTTACTTGCATTCTGCTTTTAACTGCATATTAAAACTTGAAAAGACACCACAGCTCTGTTTCTTTTGAGTCAGACAGAAATTCGAGCAAGTCAATTAAGGAGTCACACATAAGTTAGAAGAGGTCAGTTAATGTTAATCATCTGTGAACTGAGGATGCGGAACTAGGAAGTAAACCTTTTATTTAAGTGGTAAAATAAAACACTTCAGAGCTTTACTGGAAAGGCTCACTCAGACACTACCGCAGTTTACTATGAGGGAAAGGTTGGTTTGCTTTTTATTTGTTATATTCTGTTTTGCTTTATTGCCTTTTTCTATTTTGCATACTGTGATTTGTTTTCTTTACACTGTTTTACTTGTATTCTGCTTTTAACTGCATATTAAAACTTAAAAAGACACCACAGCTCTGTCTCTTGTTAGACAGAAATTAGAACAGGTCATTTAAAGAGTCACACATAAGTTAGAAGAGGTCAGTTAAGGTTAATCATCTGTGAACCGAGTAGGTGGAGCTAGGTACTACATTTTCTATTTAAGGGGTAAAATAAACACTTCAGAGCTTTACTGGAAAGGCTCACGGAGATTCTGCTGCAGTTTGCTGTGAGGAAATGGTTGGTTTGTTTTTTATCTGTTATATTTTGTATTGCTTTATTGCCTTTTTTGTTTTGTATACTGTGATTTGTTTTCTTTTCTACATGTTTTACTTGTATTCTCCTTTTAACCGCATATTAAAACTTAGAAGACACTACAGCGCTGTCTCTTGTGAGTTAAACAGAAATTGGAACAGGTCAATTAAGGAGTCACACATGAGCTCGAAGAGTCAGTTAAGTTTAATCATCTGTGAACTGAAGGGGTGGAGCTAGAAACTAAACATTCTATTTAAGGAGTAAAATAAAAATTTTCAGAGCTTTACTGGAAAGGCTCAACCAGACTCTGCTGCAGTTTGCTATGAGGAAAAGGTTGGTTTGCTTTTTATTTGTTATATTCTGTATTGCTTTATTTTCTATTTTTTATACAATGATTTGTTTTTGTTATACTGTTTTACTTGAATTCTGCTTTTAACTGCATATTAACACTTGAAAAGACACCACAGCTCTGTCTCTTGTGAGTCAGACAGAAATTAGAACAGGTCAATTAAGGAGTCACACATAAGATAGTAGAGGTCAGTTAACATTAATCATCTTTGAACTGAGGGGGTGGAGCTTGGAAATAAAGCTTCTATTTAAGGGGTAAAATAAAACATTAAAGAGCTTTACTGGAAAGGCTCACCCAGACACTGCTGCAGTTTGCTGTGAGGGAAAGTTTGTTTTGCTTTTTATTTGTTGTATTCTGTATTGCTTTGTTGCCTTTTTCTGTTTTGTATACTGTGATTTGTTTTCTTTATACTGTGTTTTACTTGTAATCTGCTTATAATTGCATATTGAAACTTGAAAAGACACCACAGCTCTGTCTCTTGTAAGTCAGAAAGAAATTGGAACAGGTGAATTAAGGAGTCACACATAATTTAGAAGACGTCAGTTAAGGTTAATCATCTGTGAACTGTGGGGGTGGAGCTACGAACTAAATCTTCTATGTAAGTGTAAAAACAAAACATTTCAGAGCTTTACTGGAAAGGCTCACGTAGATTCTGCTGCAGTTTGCTGTGAGGGAAAATTTTTTTTATATTTTCTATATTCTGTATTGCTTTATTTTCTTTTTCTATTTTGTATACTATGATTTGTTTTCTTTACACTGTGTTTTACTTGTATTGCCTTTTTACTGCATATTAAAACTTGAAAAGACACAACAGCTCTGTCTATTGTGAGTCAAACAGAAACTGGAACAGGTTAATTAAGGAGTCACACATAAGTTAGAAGAGGTCAGTTAAGGTTAATCATCTGTGAACTGAAGGGGTGGAGCTAGGAACTAAACCTTCTATTTAAAGGGTTAAATAAAACATTTCAGAGCTTTACTGAAAAGGCTCACCCAAACTCTGCTTCAGTTTACTATCAGGGAAAGGTTGGTTTGCTTTTTGCTTGTTCTATTCTGTTTTCTTTATTGTCTTTTTCTATTTTGTAGACTGCGATTTGTTTTCTTTTCATTGTGTTTTACTTGTATTCTGCTTTTAACTGCTTATTAAAACTTGAAAAGACATCACAACGTTGTTTCTTGTGAGTCAGACAGAAATTAGAACAGGTCAATTAAGGAGTCACACATAGGTTAGAAGAGGTCAGTTCAGTTTAATCATCTGTGAACTTAGGGGGTGGAGCTAGGACGTAAACCTTGTATTTAAGGGATAAAAATAAAACATTTCAGTGCCTTACTGAAAAGGCTCACTCTGACTCTGCTGCAGTTTGCTCTGATAGAATGGTTGGTTTGCTTTTTATTTGCTGTATTCTGTATTGCTTTATTGCCTTTTTCTATTTTGTACACTGTGATTTATTTTCTTCACACTGTGTTTTACTTGTATTCTCCTTTTAACTGCATACTAAAATTGGAAAAGACACCACAGCTCTGTCTCTTGTGAGTAAGACAGACATTAGAACAGGTCAATTAAGGAGTCACACATAGGTTAGAAGAGGTAAGTTAAAGTTAATCACCTGTGAACTGAGGGGGTGGAGGTATGATGTAAACCTTCTATTTAAGGGGTAAAATAAAACATTTCAGAGCTTTACTGGAAAGGGTCACCCAGAATCTGCTGCAGTTTGATGTGAGGGAAAAGTTGGTTTGCTTTTTATTTGTATTCTGTATTGCTTTATTGCCTTTTTCTATTTTGTATACTGTGATTTGTTTTCTGTAGGCTGATTTACTTCTGTTCTGCTTTTAACTGTATATTAAAACTTCACAAGACACCACAGGTATGTCTCTTGTGAGTCAGACAGAAATTAGAACAGGTCAAATAAGGAGTCACACATAAATTAGAAGAGGTCAGTTAAGGTTAATCATCTGTGAACTGAAGGGGTGGAGGTATGATATAAACCTTCTATTTAAGGGGTAAAATAAAACATTTCAGAGCTTTACTGGAAAGGCTTACCCAGACTCTGCTGTAATTTGCTGTGAGGAAAAGGTTGGTTTGCTTTTTATTTGTTGTATTCTGTATTGCTTTATTGCCTTTTTCTATTTTGTATACTTTGATTTGTTTTCTCTACACTGTGTTTTACTTGTATTCTGCTTTTAACTGCATATTAAAACTTGAAAAGACACCACAGCTCTGTCTCTTGTGAGTCAGACAGAAATTGTAACATGTCATTTTAAGAGTCACACATAAGTTAGAAGAGGTCAGCTAAGGTTAATCATCTATGAAATGAGGGGTGGAGCTAAGAACTAAACCTTCTATTTATGGGATAAAATAAAGCATTTCAGAGCTTTTCTGGAAAGGGTCACCCAAACTCTGCTGCGATTTGCTGTGAGAGAAAGGAGGTGTGCTTTTTATTTGTATTATTATGTATTGCTTTATTGCCTTTTTCTATTATGTACACAGAGATTTGTTTTGTTCACACTGTTTTACTTGTATTCTGCTTTTAACTGCATATTAAAATTGAAAATGACATGGCAGCTCTGTCTCTTGTGAGTAAGACAGAAATTAGAACATGCCAATTAAGGAGTCACATATAGGTTAGAAGAGGTAAGTTAAAGTTAATCATTTGTAAAATGAGGGGTTGGAGCTAGGAACTAAACCTTATATTTAAGGGGTAAAATAAAACATTTCAGAGCTTTACTGGAAAAGCTCGCATAGACTCTGCTGCCTTTTGTAGTGAGGAAAGTTTGGCTTGCTTTTTATTTATCATATTCTGTATTGCATTATTGCCTTTTTCTATTTTGCATACTCTGATTTGTTTTCTTTGCACCATTTTTTTTGTATTTTGCTTTTTACAGCATATTAAAATTTTAAAAGACACCACAGCTGTGTGTCTTGTGAATCAGACAGAAATTAGAACAGGTCAATTAAGGACTCACACATAAGTTAGAAGAGGTCACTTAAGGTTAATCATCTGGGAACTGTGGGTGGAGCTAGGTACTAAACCTTCTATTTAAGACGTATAATAAACATTTCAGAGCTTTACTGGAAAGGCTCACCCAGACTCTGCTGCCATTTGCTGTAAATGAAGGTTTTGTTTCCTATTTATTTGTTGTATTCTGTATTGCTTTTTTGCCTTTTTCTATTTTGTATACTGTGATATGTATGTTTTACTTGTATTCTCCTTTTAACTGCATATTAAATCCTGAAAAGACACCAGAGCTCTGTCTCTTGTGAGTCAGACAGAAATAAGAACAGGTCAATTAAGGAGTCACACATAAGTTAGAAGAAGACTGTTAAGGTTAATCATATGTGAACTGAGGGGGTAGAGCTAGGAACTAAACCTTCTATTTAAAAGTAAAATAAACATTTCAGAGCTGTACTGGAAAGCGTCACCAAAACTCTGCTGCTGTTTGCTGTGAGGGAAAGTTTTGTTTCCTATTTATTTGCTGTATTCCGTATTGCTTTTTTTTTTGCTTTTTTCTATTTTGCATAATGTGATTTGTTTTCTTTACACTGTGTTTTACTTGTATTCTGCTTTTAACTGCATTTTAAAACTTGAAAAGACACCCCAGCTCTGTGTCATTTGAGTCAGAAAGAAATTAGAACAGGGCAATTAAGGAGTCACACATACTTTAGAAGAGGTCAGTTAAGGTTAGTCATCTGTCAACTAAGGGGGTGAAGCTTGGAACTAAACCTTCTATTTAAGGGGTAAAATAAAACATTTTAAAGCTTTACTGGAAAACCTCACCCATACTCTGCTACAGTTGTGGCTGTGAGGGAAATATTGATTTGCTCTTTATTTGTTGTATTCTGTATTGCTGTATTGACTTTTTCCATTTTGTATACTGTGATTTGTTTTCTTTACACAGTATTTTACTTGTATTCTGCTTTTGACTGCATATTAATACTCGGAAAGACACCACAGATTTGTCTCTTTTGAGTCAGACAGAAGTTAGAACAATTGAATTAAGGAGTCACACATAATTTAGAAGAGGTCAGTTAAGTATAATCATCTTTGAACTGAGGGGGTGTAGCTAGGAACTAAATCTTTTATTTAAGGGGTAAAATAAAACATTTGAGATCTATTTGGGGAAGGCTCACCCAGGCACAGCTGCATTTTGCTGTGAGGGAAAGGTTGGTTTGCATTTTATTTGTTGTATTCTGTATTGATTTATTGTCTTTTTCTGTTTTGTATACTATGATTTGGTTTCTTTGCATTGTGCTTTAGTTGTATTGTGCTTTTTACTGCATATTAAAACTTGAAAGGAACCACAGCTCTGTCTCTTGTGAGTCCAACAGAAAGTATAACAGGTCAATTAAGGAGTCACACATAAGTTAGAAGAGGTCAGTTAAGGTAAAACATTTGTGAACTGAAGGGTTGAGCTAGGTACTAAACCTTCTATTTAAGGGGTAAAATTAAAAAATTCAGATCTTTACTGGAAAGGCCCACCCAGACTCTTCTTTGAGAGAATGGTTGGTTTCCTTTTTATTTGTGTACTGGAAAGGTTTACCTAGACTCTGCAGCAGTGTGCTATGAGGGAAAGGTTGGTTTGCTTTTTGTTTGTTGTATTCTGTGTTGGTTTATTGCCTTTTTCTATTTTGTATACTGTGATTTGTTTTCTTTAGACTGTGTTTTACTTGAATTCTGCTTTTAACTGCATATTAAAACTTGAAAAGACACCACAGCTCTGTCTCTTGTGATTCAGACAGAAATTAGAACAGGCCAGTTAAGGAGTCACACATAAGTTAGTATAGGTCAATTAAGGTTAATCATCTGTGAACTGAGGGTGTGGAATTTGGAACTAAATCTTCTGTTTAACAGGGTAATATAAAATGTTCCAGAGCTTTACTGGAAAGGCTCACCCAGACTCTGCTGCAGTTTGCTGTGAGGGAAAGGTTGGTTTGCTTTTTATTTGTTGTATTCTTTGTTGCTTTATTCCCTTTTTCTATTTTGTATACTGTGATTTGTTTTCTTTAGACTGTGTTTTACTTGTGTTCTGCTTTTAACTGC
This sequence comes from Protopterus annectens, assembly GCF_019279795.1. Classification (NCBI taxonomy): domain Eukaryota; kingdom Metazoa; phylum Chordata; order Ceratodontiformes; family Protopteridae; genus Protopterus; species Protopterus annectens. The sequence goes on from NC_056741.1 coordinate 1,809,243,758, forward strand.
ATATTAAAACTTGAGAAGACACCACAGCTCTCTCTTTTTAGACAAACAGAAAATGTTCCCACTCTCCCACCTGGTTATTGTTCTGTTCTTAAACACCACTGTCTTTCTAGTTGCCCACCCTTTATGTTAATTTGACAATATATCTCATTTCCTCTCTGCTTTTAATGGTTGGTGAGTAGACACAGAATTATCATTTTGTGAAATCACTCCCCTTCAACTATTTGAAGTCACAATACAAAAGTGACCACCCCCTTTCAGTCTATCTTGCTGTTTTAAAAATAGTGGCTCTCCACTAAAACTTAACTTTTTAAATAGGGAAACGTAAGTTACCTACTTTCACAACTAACTCCTCTAGTGCAGACTGCAATGTTTTGGATGAACCATTTTTTTTCATCTTACGTATAAGCAGCTTTTGCAAGACCACTAGTTATTGGAGAGCCCACATTCTGCCTCTCAGTAGTCATCTTGAGATTAGTGCTTCTGTTTTCTCCTGATGAGAGAAGGAGTGCCATTGCATTATTTCCTGGAGCCTGTTGATCAGCAGAAAGCTTCTTAACTGCTTTTAGGTGACAGCTTGGAATCTGTGCTTATATTCTGATCTTGATGAGAGTAGGAGGAGAGTTCATTGATTCCTGAATCTTTCTGGTTGGAGAGTGAGTGTCTGTGCTTAACGTACCTGATTGGTCGGGTTACTGTTCAAGGCATCTACCATGAAAAGGCTAGAGTCCTGCAGACCCTTGCAACATCTGGAACAAGACTGTGGATCACCAAATAGGCTGTGGCCTGCTTCTCTTCTTGAGATTGGTGCAAACATTTTATTTCTGGTGAGAGATGAAGCAAAGTAGTATTGTATCCCAAGAGAGTGAAACTGGGCTGACACCAGCATTAGTATTAGCCATTCATGCAACTCCCCTGTTTTCATCATTCTTGACAAGCTATTTTTTTTATTTTCAGTAAGTACTACTTGATTTATTCCTAACTTTAGAATATGTCTAAATACTTCATCCGTCATTTTCAGCGTTTCCCTATTAGTTTGCCCTCAAGTGTTTGGCAGTGCTCTGTACAGACTCAGACACTTTGAGTGGCATTTTTCCTGTAAAAGGCTTTAGTACTTAATATATTAAGCTCATATCCAGACATGTGTAAAGGTAATTTCCCTGTGCTTTCTCCTGTCAACCTGGTGAACTTGGGCATCTTGAGGTAATGTAGCAACTGACTCATGTACACAGACAATCTTCTCCTGTTACCTCCCACACAAAACAACTTACCCAGTACACTCATCATAGGTGACTCAATAGTAAGGCACACTGATGTCCCATTCACTAGGTTGAATAAGGAGAAAGCTATGGTCAGCTGCCTGTTGGGTGCCAGGATCCACCGCATAACGACCGCACTTAGGCCACTCCACAACAGGTACAAATATGACTCTGTCATTGTCCATGTTGGTGTGAATGACCTGAGACATACCTCCCTGGACTACATGAAAAGAGACATAGAGGAGCTCTCAGATCTTGTAGCCCAGGCAGGTATGACCCTGGCTATGAGTAGCATCCTACCATCACCCAGAATGATACCACAGTACAAGCAGAAAATGATTGACTTCAACAGTTGGCTAAGTTTCTGGTGTCATTCTAAGGGGATCCAGTATCTGTCTGCCTGGGATGACATGATCGACAGACCTCGATGCTTCACCAGAGATGGCCTGCACTTGTCACCCCAGGGATTCCAGACACTAGCCAAGGCTCTTGCCACCCCTACAGTGCATTTTTTAGGCAATGTCCTGAAGACAAAATTACCACCATAACAGCTACAAGCAAATGAAATCTGAGGATTATGCTACTCAACTCTAGAAGTCTGAATCTCAAAATGCACTTGCTCAAAGAACTCCTTAAAATGGAGAACATCGACATCTGTGCAGTGACCGAGACCTGGTTCAAGGCTCCATAGAGCACCTCAGCACTACCAGGTTATAATTCATACCACACCTTTCGGCCCCTAAATATTCATAAAGGATATGCACACCTCCAGACTAGTAGCCCAACATAACACATCAGAAATACTGAAGGTAGAACTAACATTGAGTAAAACTGAAATCCAGGTTGTAGCCTGCTATAGATCCTCTACCATGTCCCAAGACTCCCACTCCACATTCCTAAACACACTGGAAAATCCAGCCCATTACCCTTATACTGGGAGACTTTAACTACCCCTCTATTAACTTGGAAAATTACTCATGTACCAACACACTTGCTCAAAGTTTTCTGAAATTCATTAATTCCAATGCCCTGGACCAACTCATTCTTACCCCCACCAGAGGTAGAAACATCCTTGACCTGGTCATTACTAACATGGGTGACTGTTGCTCTACACCATAATCAACTCCTCCCTGGTCAGATCTGACCACAAGCTAACCACCATGGATATCCACATCCCACCCTCACTCCCTCCTCAAAGGAAACCACATGCATCTGGAGCATTTCTCCCCGGGCCTCCGCTGAAAACAGGCTCTGTGGAACCTAGTCGGACATTCCCGGTCAACAAATGTTAAATAAATAAATAAATAAATAAATAAAAACTTCTCCAAAGCCAATTTTGGGCTTCTAAAAATAGAGGTGGCTAACTTCACGACACCCATGCAAATGGAAAATAGGTGCATGAATGCTGAATCATACACCAATGCACTGCATGAGCACATAACAAGTACATGGAATGGGCCATACAATACAGAACCAAGATGCTCTCCTCCTAAAAAAGGAAGCCAATCTGGTGGTCCCCCAACATAAACAAACTCTACAACAGAAGGAAAAAAAATGTTGCAGAAAAGGGTGAATTCCCAAGATTGGAAAAACTTCCTTGTTAACCACAGCAAACAACTGCGATCCTTCATTAAATCCAGTAAAGCTAGCTACAAAAACAAAATTGCTGCAGATTCTAAAGACAACCACATGGCATTCTATAGTTATGTCAAGAATCTACATGGTAATACTCAGATCTGTTGAGTTACAGCACAATGGCAATACAGATACAGAACTAACTGATATTGCCAACATATTGGCCGACAGGTTCAGTGTGAACTTTACCCCCCCTTTCACCTCCTAAAGGGCCTATCACAATATTTGATGAATGCCAAGTCCCTATTATCACAGCTACACAGGTAAAAAATGCATTATCCAAAGTCAAGAATACAGCTTCCATGGGACCTGATAATATCCCTGGTTGTATTCTACATGAATTACAAAGTGAACTGGCACCACACCTGAGTACCCTGTTCAATCACAGCCTCATTTCAGGCTTTGTTCCTACCGAATGGTGCACTGCTATAGTCATCCCACTCCACAAAGGGGGAGCGACTACAGACCTTGGGAACTACCGCCCCATTAGTCTGATGAGTCTGATATGTAAGGCTATGGAGCGCATCATTATGGACCTTATAAATAAGGACATAGGTAATCTCCAAACTCTGGACCCCACACAGTTTGGGTTTGTGAAAGGTAGATCGTGCCTGCTCAACCTGATAGACTTCTTCGAGTTGTCACCAGAGCTGTGGATGACGGCAAGGTAGTTCACACAGTCTACCTAGATCTTGCCAAGATCTTCGACACCATCCCACACTCAAAAATCATAGATAGACTCACTAAACGAGGCATAAACCCCTACGTCATAAGATGGGTTGCCAACTTGCTCACTGATAGAACCCACACTGTGAAAGTAGCCGACTCTAAATCTGACTACCGACCAGTTACAAGTGGTGTCCCACAGGGTTCAGTCCTAGGTCCTCTCCTGTTTGGCATCTACTTCTCTGAAGTTCAAGCCAACACAAAGGGACTCTGGCTGACCAAGTTCACAGATGATTGCAAACTGGGAGACATTATTGATTCTCCAGCTGATGTAGACATTCTACAAAAAGGCCTCATTGACGCCAGTGACTGGTGCCAGAACCATGGCTTTAAGCTCAGTGCCAGTGCATTGTCATTCCCTTTGGGAAAAATTTGGTGCCCATGATCTACCACATAGGTGGTAGTCCATTAAACACTGAAGGTGTGATAAGAGAGGAGACCGGGGGACACAGGTTGACAGCAACCTCTCCTTTGAGAACCACATTGCCACTGTAGTCAGAAAGTCCTTCTGTGTGTCACATCTCATTACAAAAGGTTTCTCATCCAGGAAGAAAGAGGTCATGATCCCTCTATACTTGTCCCTCATTAGACCTACTATAGAATACAATGCCCCGTTTGGTATGCACCTCACTAGATACCTACAACCACTGGAAAGGCCAAAAAATACTCACAAAAAGGATCTTAGACCTTACACACAACCCCTATATGGACAGACTCAAAAAACTCCAGCTATACTCTGTCTCTTATCGCCTACTTAGAGGCAATCTATGCTTGATGTACAACGCCATGTCTGACCCAGAGCTGTTAGATGTGCTACACCTAAAGAAATCCCAATCCCTTCATGCCACATGCTACAGGGACCTAAACCTCATTACCACAATAAACAGAACATGCTGGAAGGGACAGGTTCCTAACCCAGAGACTTCCTATACTCTGGAACAAATTCCCCATTCACGTCAAACAGAGCACTTCACTGGCCCACATTATGAGAAATCTTGATGAGTGGTTGGGCAATACGAAGTTCATCCTAGGGATCACTTCAGTGGCCTTGCTTGACAGGGGCACTGGGAACTAACTTTGGGCAGCATGATGCCAGGGAATCTTCTTGGACTAGGCTTATATACACTCCAGGGCTGTTAGCCTAGTACACACCTATGAACCTATGATCTACCTTTCACAAACCTACTTATCTTCATAGGAGGGTGAGTGGATGTCAGTTCACCACTTTTGAAGGACTGACAGACCTTTTGATGAGCGAACAAGTGCTTAGCACTTTGCCTGAGGATATGAGAATCTGGTTAGCTGATAGACAATGCAATACTGTAGATGAGTTGGGGAAGAAGGGAGACTTATACCTAGCGAGCAGGGCATCACTGCACAGGAAAGAGACATCCATTGCTGCTTATGGGTCTAAGGGAACCCATGATGGGCAGTACAGACTGCCCCAACAGAGTCTGCCAGTAGCAAGTGAAGCCACTAGTCCAGGTACATGTCCAGAATCTAGGGTTAAATGTTTTAAATGCAACCAGTGGGGCCATGTAGCATATAGATGTCCATGGAGGCATGATGGGGAACAAAAGGTGGGAGAGCCAGTAAGTGGGAATGACAAAATGCCAGTAGTAAGTTGTCTCGAGACAACAAGGTTACCAAACTACCACAAGAGGTTATATCCTATCTTAGTGAATGGGAAAGAGGCCATGGCTAAGAGAGACACAGCCACTGACCTAACCATTGTGAAACCTGCAATGGTTGCAGAGGAGCACTACTTGCTTGGGCAGTCTACTCCAGTCAGAGCTTTAGAAGGGACCCCCTTCCAAATACCTTTGGCTAGGGTTCATCTGACTGAGAGGGTGGAATAGGAAGCCAGCAAGTAGGTATGCTTGAGGATATCCTTGCAAATCTCCTGATAGGGAATGGTTTTGATAATGCAGTACCATGTGTGCATACAGTTACATGCAGTCAGGTTTGGAGATAAGCATGTGAGTCTTGTAGCCTAGGTGAGATCCAGACAGACAGCACACTTGCAGCCAGGACCGGTGAGGTGGTTACTTCAGTAAGGGAGATACCCTGTAGCAGTAAGACTGAAGGTGAGCCACAGCTGCTTGTGGGTACTGATATTCCCTTGGACAGAGTGACTGCAAGGGCAAAGGTGAGTAGTAGTACCCAGACTGACAATGAGCCACCACTGTCAGAGAACACCAGGCTTCCCATGAAAGGGATCTGGGAAAGGTTACAAAGAGAGAGTTGAGACAGGCTGAGCTCTCAGACCGGTAGCTAGTGAGGCACCTGATTGTCAAGGGAAGGGGGGATCTGTATACTGGGACAAAGGGTTACTGTATAGAGAGTAGACCTCTGAGGGAGGGCTAGAGGGTGAGAGAATACAGCACTTGGTAGTGCCCAGAGCCTACAATCTGGCACTTCTAGCTATAGCCCATGACATTCCCTTTGCAGGTCATATGGACATAAAATGTACAAAGAGATGTATTATGCAGAACTTTTATTGGCCTAGGATTTCCAGAGATGTAACAGGGTACTGCAGGACCTGTGAGCAGTGCCAAAAGGTAGGCAAGGCAGGAGTTAAGGTGAAAGCTCCTTTGATGCCTTTGCCTGTGATTGAGGAGCCATTTCAGAGGGTAGCTATGGATATTGTGGGGCCTCTGAGTACCCCAATTTCCACAGGGAAAACGTATATCCAAGTGGTAGTAGACTATGCTACAAGATACCCTGAGGCAGTGGCTCTGTCCTCCATTGAGGCAGAAAAGGTGGCAGATGCTTTGAGATTTTCAGCAGCGTAGTTTACCCAAAAGAAATACTGACTGACAGAGATGCCAATTTCATGTCAGACCTGCGGGCTTGTCTGTGGAAGTACTGTGGGGTGAAACACCTAAAGACCACCCCCTACCATCTCCAGACTATGGACTTGTTGAGAGGTTAAACTCTGCACTGAAGATGATGCTGCAGGCATTTGCAGACCAGTTTAAGACGGAGTGGGACAAATATTTTCCCCATCTGTTGTTTGCTTACAGAGAGGTTCCCCAGGAATCCACAGGTTTTTCACCCTTTGAGTTGCTGTATGGGCATAGGGTGAGGGTACCTCTAAATTTCATTCAAGATGAGTGGAAGGGTGAGTGTGAATCCCACAATGAGTCTGTTGTGGCATATGTCCTAAACCTCAGGACAAGGCTCAGGGAACTCATGGGCTTGGCCCAGGAGAACCTGGCAGAAGCCCAACAGCAGAAAAAGGTCCAGTATGACATGAATGCTCAAGCTAGAGAGTATACTGTAGGGCAGCAGGTAATGGGTCTCATTCCTGTCAGACACAACTAGTTGCAGGAAGCTTGGGAGGGGCCCTAAAAGGTGGTAAGGAAAGTCATTGATGTTGACTACATAGTAGAACTGCTGGGCAGGAGGCAGAGGCACACATTGCACCATGTTAACATGATGAAACCTTACCATGATAGGGAGGCCCTTGTGCTGAGTATTTTCAGTGGATTGCAGGAGGAGTCTGAGGAGGATCTGGTGACTGATCTCCTCATTGAGGCTTGGACTGACACCTCAGTGGAAGGGGTAGCAATGTCCCAGCAGCTGTCCCCTACCCAGGTTTGAGAAATCCGAGCAGTGGTACAGGAGTCTGGGGACATGTTCACTGGGAAACCAGGGTGCACCTGCCTGGTGCAGCACCATGTGGATACAGAACCACAAAGGCCTATTAAGCAGGTCCTTTATAGGGTACCTGAGAGAGTCAAACAGACTCTGAGGGGGAGATACTGGAAATGTTGGAACTAGGAGTAATTCAGGAGTCCAGCAGTCCCTGGGCCTCCCCATTGTTGCTGGTAACAAAGAAGGATGGCAGCACCAGGTTCGGTGTGGACTACAGGAAATTAAATAGTCACACAGAGTCAGATGCCTACCCCATGCCTAGGACAGATGAAGCCCTAGAGCAGCTGGGTGGGGCTAAGTATCGTACCACCACTGATCTTACCAAAGGTTACTGGGAGGTGCCCTTGACTCCCAGTGCTAGAGAAAGGTCAGCCTTTGTGACTCCTTTTGGCTTGTATGAGTTGACAAAGATGCCATTTGGGATGAAAAATGCCCCAGTGACTTTTCAGAGGCTGGTAGATCATATCCTAACAGGAGCAGGAGAGTTTGCCCTTGCTTACCTAGATGATATTGCCATCTACAGCCATTCCTGGCAAGAGCACCTTCAGCATGTCAGGGAGGTGCTGGGCAGACTACAGAGGGCAAGGTTGACCATTAAGCCCAGCAAATGCCAGGTGGATATGGCAGAGGTCTCTTACCTGGAACATAGAGTGGGGAGTGGTAAGATCAGGCTAGAACCTGCCAAAGTAGAAACCATTCAGGCCTGGCCTGCCCCTGTTACCAAAAAGTAGGTGATGGCATTTTTAGGGACAGCAGGGTATTACAGAAAGTTTGTCCCTAGTTATAGTACCATAGATGTTTTTCTCACAGACCTGACAAGGAAAAACAGGCCAGATAAGGTAGTGTGGATCCTAGAATGTGACTAGGCATTCCAGGAGGTTAAAGGAGCTTTGGGGGGACCCTCTCTGTTAGCCAGTCCAGATTACAGCAAATAATTTGTTGTGCAGGTGGATGCTTCAAACCATGGGGTGGGGGCTGTACTTAGCCAGGTTTCTTCAGAGGGAGAAGAGCACCCAGTGGTTTTATTTCTGTTGTAGGCTCCAACCCAGGGAGGAATGCTAGACATCTGTAGAAAAGGAATGCCTAGCCATAGTGTGGGCACTGCAGAAACTTCAGCCTTATCTGTATGGAAGGACATTCACTGTAGTTACAGACCACAATCCCTTAATATGGCTACATTGAACCACCCAGCAAATGCCAAGTTACTAAGGTGGCGCCTAGGGTTCCAAGCTTATGATATAACAGTGCAGGACTGCAATGGGGTTAGCAATGCCAACGCAGATGAGCTCTCAAGACAGGGAATGGGGTAAGGTATTCCCAGATAGGCTCAACCCTCTCAAGCAACATTTCTCAAGGGTCACTTGAAAAACATATTTCAGTTTTCAGGGGGTTGGGGGGATTGTTAGGTTGGCAGCCCAGCTATATGGAATTTTGTAAATAATTGTATGTCATTTGTGAATATTAATATGATCCATAGGCTTGTTTTACAAGTATGAGAGAACTATATGTTATATGGATATTAAACTACTGGTGCAGATGTGTGTGTTTAACTGTATGTTATGTAGTGAGCTTCAAGAATGTATCCACAGTGTACCCTACTGGAAAAGAACAGAAATGTATATAAACTATATTAATAGCAGAAGTTGGAACATTGGAACATGCAGAGTTAAATTGCAAAACTTCAGAAAAAGAAGTTAAAAATGTTTTACTATGTACTGTAAAAAAAGGTAGTTTCAGTGCAGCAAGCAGACACAATTTCCAAAGCTAGAGGTTTTCGTATTGTCTGCAAACAGAAATAATTTCTAGGTTCCAAATGTAAAAGTGTTAATTGTTTTACGACTTGCAGTTCTAGGCAAACTTCTGAGAGAGAATTATTTTTCACAGAGAAATGTTAAATTCTGTTGGCATCTGTTTAGCGTGGGAAATGAAGGCAGGTCACAAATAGTGATGTCATCCAGCTGATCTAGCAGTAATGTTTTGACATTAATTTGGGAACTCTTCAGAGATTTGGCATTTTGTATCTTGTCTTGGATCTGAAAACATCCATTTAGCACTTCTCATCTACATGTGCCTTGCTGTGTATGTAAGTTATTTAGGTATAGTATTTCTTTTAGAGATAGTTCGGAATATATTAAAGATTAGTTTAGATGTTTTCTGTATTTATTTGAGACTGTCCTGCACTGTTGTTGTAAAATATTCCTTTGATTCTTAACTCTGAAGTGACTGTGTCTGTTATTGAGTATTGTCTTGTTCTTTTATTATTTATTATTAAATATATTTAAACCTTTTAATTGTGGCTGGTTTGTTTAGAGATATTTAAGCTCTTAGAGTACTTGCATATGTATTTGGTGACACTGTACAGGCCACTCTTAAATAGCCTTGCAAGTCTTGGTCACGCTTACCATTTGGATAATAGTAACATTACACAGTAGGATTGGTCACCCTTTGGTAAAGCCGTAAAGTAGCTGAAAAGGGTTTTCATGGCAGTGCTAACTACCTTATGGTCTGGGCAGAAGGGAGCATAGCTAGTAAATCTGTGCCAGCCTTTCCCAGGCGTATGTTTGTGTATAAATCAAATCTCAAAGTGTGTGTGTGTGTGTGTGTGTGTGTGTGTGTGTGTGTGTGTGTGTGTGTGTGTGTGTGTGTGTGTGTGTGTGTGTGTCACCTACTTGTGCAGGGCCACAATGCACTGGTTGGACAGAGAGAGTGCTGGGAGGACTTGGTTTGGAACCCTGGCTAAGGACTTAACTCTATAGCTGTGCCAGTGGGGTGTCTTATTGGGGATCTGGAGAAAGAGGGAGAAACCAGCTCCAGACTGACTGATCTCTGTGTGCTCGTAAGGGAAATCGTACTTTGCTGTATGTGTACTTGTCATTCTCCCAGTGTGCACGTCCCTCACTGGTGCTGGTGGTGAGGATTGAGGCTCCTTGATTACTGGGCCAGTGCAGGGGCATCACACGGATATCCATGTATTTCATAATACAAGCATTGTTTCTGTTATAAGGCTGCACCTTCATCCAATACCCAGCTACTTGGAGATTCTGTAATTTGATAGCTCCCAGGCACACATTCCTCATCCCTCCCCTTAAGAGAGAGATGAGAAGGCTAATGTTTCATCATACTTCTCCTTCCAGAACCAACTACATTAGCTGCCCAAGCTGCAAGTCCAATTACAGTCACTTCAGTTATATTTAGGGTTTTATCAGGATGTACCATTGGAGACAGCATAATTTATCTCATGGTCTGACTCTAAATGGTTTGAACACTGTAGCGTTACACTTTGATTTCATGTAGCTCTTACTTGATAAGTTCAGTCTCTTTTTCCTCACTATTAAAGATATAGATTATGACAGGGAAAAATAAATCTTATGATATAAAATCAAATCTTATTTTCCATATATAGTCACTCAAAATAGCTTGGGTATAGGTTGCTGACCTTGCTTACTTAAGAATCTGTAAATCTGTAGACTACAGCTATGTGGCTTTCCATGGGAATTAAAGATTCAGAAGTTTAAAAATCATTTTTATTCAAAAGGTAGAGCTGTTGCTGCAGTTTGTTGACTGATTCTGAGTTACGAGTACAGTGAAAGTACATTTTGATTTCACACTAGTTTTGTTTGTGATGCTTAGTTTGTCTTTCATGTTTAATAAAGGGTAAGTTTAAGTCAGGAAATTATATCTTATTATTCCTGCATTGTAAAGTAGCTGAGTCTAAATTGGTGGTCTGCTACTTAACTGCTTGTGGATTTGAGAAGGAATATACTGTTGCTAGTCCTTTTGCTAGCCTAAAGTTCATTTTCAAGCTGACAACAGCTATTTCATTGAGTGATTTTAACTGGTTAGTACACACTGATTGTATTCTTCATTTCAGGCTTCTTTTATTTGCTATCCTCAGCTTATCTTTCTTAACTTGTATAGACTTAGTTTAAGACAGAAAAGTAAATATTAATGTTCATCACTCGATCACTTTTGCAGTATACTAAGAGATATGGGTTATCTCCTGTTAGGGATATGACAACCGTCCATCTTCTAAAAGTTTTAGGGCACCTTCCAAGTGTCATAAATGTTGAACATCTTCAGGAAAGAGGTATAAATTCAGTGGTTAAGATGTCAAACTTTCAGAACTTTTTTTTTGCCATCAAAATGTGCTCTTCTCTGTAGGCTTTGATTGTTTGGTTGGCTAGAGCTCCTTCAAGGCTGAGCAAATGACTATACTAAGGGGGACTTTCGTCCAGTTTATCATTTCTTTCAGAGAAAAAGTTTTATCTTTTCTGTCAAATTTTACAGCTAGGGACCAGGACTACTGTGTTTAGTGGTTGTTACTAAAAATTGTCACCTCACAGTGTATTTATTTATTTATTATTTTTAGTTGGGGTTACCTGTTGTGGAATATCTTCCAAATTACCATTTTTATGAAGATTTTCTGTTAAATTTAAAACTGGCAAAGGAACCAAGGTACTGGGAGCAAATAACTAGAGAGGAAAAGGTAATAAAATGGGAAGAGGCCAGTAATTTATTTGGACTGCAGATTAGAGATTGCCTTCCCTATCAAGGAATGATATCAGAGTATAAGAAAAGAGAAAGAAATAGGGGGGGGTTAAATGAAAGACCACCACTGATAGAGTGTTTAGTAGAATCTAGAACAGAAGCTGCTATTAAAAAAGGAATAATTAGTAGTGCATATAAAATATTTCAATGATAACTATAATAATTGATCAGAGGAGGTTAGAAAGGATTGGGAAGAGAGACTGGATAAGCAATTCACAAAAAAATAAATAAAAAAATGGGAGGATAAATGTATGTCTCCCAAATATTGAACAAAATCTTGAAGATATATTTTTATACCCCAAATAGACTGCAGATAATTTTTCCTCAGGTAGACAGCAAATTTTGGAGGTGTGACAGGGAAGAAAGAGGTACTTGGGAACATATTTCCTGGGAGTGAGGTGGGTTGATGGACTTTAAGGATTCCCTGTGGAATGCACTGTTGGAGACGATGGGTGGGTAGATTGGTGTGACGAGGGAGATGATTTTTCTGAGCTATGATACAGAATCAGAATTGCCTAGACATGGTAAGATCTTCCTGTGTCTAATTATTGTGGATGCCAAAAAAGCAATTACTAGACAATGGAAATCAAAATCTAAACCAACTATATTAGAAGTAGTAAATATAGTGACAGAGGTAAAACAACTGGAATTGAGATCTTTAGAAAAGGGTAGGAGCAAATTACATAGGAAAAAATGGGAGTTGTGGAAACAATACATATGTAATTGTTTGACTGAAAATGATTGGGTAGATTATATGTGATGTATAATGTCTGCAACTGGGAGTGTGTCAGTATGGTTTGTGATGTAAAATGCTTGCAACTAGGATTGTGTCGGTGTGGTTTATTTTAATTTATATAAATCTATGATTGCTGTGATTGCTTATGTTGTAAGTGATGGTTTAATAAAGATGTTTTTTTAAAAAGGGGGGGGCAGGAATTGAATAATTTATGTAATGTTGCTTAGGTTATATGATATATAGCAATATATGTTAAGTAGAATATTTGATCTGATGTTGTCAATTTTCATTTTATCTTTGATTTATGGGTTTGGTTCCGATATCGGAACCAACTTGGCCATTACTGCAGCTCATGCATGGCAAAAACTGTCGAGCTACATCTCTACCCACAATCACTGTCTCCCAATCGCCCCAGATCTTGTTTGCCATTTTTCCGGACAGACATGTGTACCAGAGCTCTCAAGTTTCATTCATTTTCTTAGGTATAATTTTCTGATTTCTTCAGGTTTCTATAATATTTTCACAGTTATTCCCTTTTTGCTGTTGCTCTTCTCTTTAGTTACAGTTTGCTGTTCCATTTCATCCACTCAAGTGTATTTCTTTGCTAGCATCACTAATAGCCTCTTTCTGCACACTTTTGTGTACTCCTTTAACTATCATTGTTGATAGTTTCTTTCCCTGTCGTGTCCTATCAAAAAAAAAATCTATCTTTAGCCTTTCTTTTACAGCTTTGTTGTATTTTCTTGCCTCCCTTTGTGTGAGTGTGTGTGTGTGTATGTTTGTGTGTGTGTGTGTGTGTGTGTGTGTGTGTGTGTGTGTGTGTGTGTGTGTGTGTGTGTGTGTGTGTGTGTTTGTGTGTGTGTGTGTGTGCTCGCGCCTTCCAGCCCATTTTTTCTATCATGGCTGAGAAAGCTAAGGCCCTTTCTGGTTTTAAAAAAATGACAGAAGTGCGGCCATAAGATTCCTTTATCTGACTTACATCTTCTATGTGTATATTGTTTGAGTCCTGTACACCTACAGGTTGACTGCAGTATCTGTAATTGTTTCAGCCATAGAGTGCTTGTTGAGAGAAGAAATAAACTAATTTTGAAGGCCTTGATCCCTTCTGCCTTTGGAGTGGCCATATCTGCGATAGATAAGTTCCCCTTCTTCCTCATCTTCTTTGGAGAAGGGTAAAAAGAGGAGTTTGTCAGTGCTGCCTTCTCCATCAGTAATTACATCTAAGAAACTTAAAAATCCTCAGTTCCAAAACATTTCTCAGAACTGAAGGACTCTGGCTCAAAGTCTCCAGCACCAGGGAAATCCCTGGCACCTACCACCATCACTGTGATAAAACCCTCAACACCGAAAGTTTTGGCATAGGAGAGTTTACCTTCTACTTCTTTGTCTGTGCCGACCAAAACCTTCCTCCTGTCATCAAATACATTCCAGAGGATTTACAGAACTCCCTTTGGGTCCAGTAACTGAACATTCATTCACCCCTTTAACCACTCCTCCTCTGACCTCCTCGGAGGCTTCAGAGCTTACAGCTATGAGTCATCTGGCACCAACTGTATTGGCTCAGAGATCTCTTTTTCTTCAGAAGCAGTTAATGCTCAGAGCTCTTCAGTTATTTTAGAACCAAAGACTTGCTGAGACTGTATCTGCCCTGTTGGCTCAGAGGGGTAGGAGTCAACTCCAAATTTTTTTGAATCATCCCTGAACCTTGAAGCATCGGTATGAATCAATTTGGCTCTATTTTCTGTCTCAGGGCAGTATCTTTGGAGCGGGGTGACCTCAGTTCCAAGGCAGTCTCTCTTGGTTCCGGGGTCCCTCCCCTCTTCAGGGGGTCCAGCCTTCGAAGCAATGGAGAGGGCCTTGTCACTTTTAATGACTCAGTTGACCCCTTCCTCCTCGGAACAGACTCTATCCTCATGCCAAGTTATTCGACCTGTCCCTACACTGGGGCAGTGAGTGCCAAAACCTCGAGATTCTCAGATACAAATTCTGTCATCTTTTGATACCTCTCCAGACTATTCCCCCAGAGGAGGTTCCTCAGAAGAAGAAGTGCAAGAGGAAGCACTTAAATTCCCCTCAGGAATCAGTCATGGAAGACACTGATTTTGATAAGGGGGAAGGGTCCCCAAGGTCACCTCCTGATGATTTCTCCTTCAAAGACATCCTAGAAATTTTGAAACAGATGGGTGGCTGGAAGTCCCAAAACTCTTCCTTGGAGGAATCAGTTTACCTGCAGGCTTTTGGCACTCACCTGTCTCTACTTCTTGGGTGACTGTGCCTGCTGATGAACTCATTCAGTTGATTTCCCTGTGGGCGTGGACGGCTGTAGATACCATTGAACCCATCCCCAAGAGACTAGACAAAATTTTATCTGCACCCAAAAATAAGGCATTTTGGGCTAAAGGCTTCATGGTAGATGCCATGGTCCTAGCGGCTGCCATGAAAAAGGAAGTTGCTAAGGAGTGTTCCTTTCTCCATCCTCCCAGTAGAGAATCTCAGGCGATGGATAGGTTTGGGAAACAAGTTTATGCTTCATCAACCTTTGCTTTAAGGTCTTTGAATTTCCTGGCACATTTTACCAGACTCCAAAGGGATCTGATCAAGGACTTGTCAGGAGCTGTTACTGAGGGAGTATAAGACAAGGTTGCCTCCCAGTTGGCCACCCTGGAGTTTGTGTCAAATTCGTCTATGAGGCTCATTGCATATGCAGCCGAAGGGATTACCAGAGCAGTGGGTTCAGGCATAGCCATAAGGAGACATGACTGGATGCACCTTTGTGACTTTGCGGAACCATTTAAGACTTCAGTCGTCGCTGCATCTTTTGATGGATCATCTCTTTGGCCCAAAGTTAGATAGACATTATCCAGATGTTAGGATGGTAAGACCCTTTCTGCAGTGGGCATATGTTTTTCCACTCCCCAAAAATCCTTTTCCAGGAATCAGAGGAGCGGTGGAAAGATGTCATTCAAAAATATCCCAAGAACCTTCCCAGGACATGCATGGTAACAGTTCTTTCTCCCAGGGGCAGAAGGGGGAACTACAAAGGAAGATGCTGTCCATGTGGCAGAGGTGGTCTGCAGAACCAGGGCTTCAGGGACTCCTTCCCAGGTAAACCTTTGTAGTGTTCCTGAAAGGAGGCCCAGTTGTCTTCTTCTGGAGGCTGCTGGGGGGACACTTATCCTTGCACCAAAAAGCCTGGCTAAATATAACAACAGATTCTTGGGTGCAATAGATCATATCTAGAGTTTATACCATACCCTTTTCCCCATCCTCACCCCATATGCAAAAAAATCCCCAATGTTCTACCCAGTCAGAGAGAACCATCAGTTCTAGAAATGCAAAAACTGCTAGAGTCATCCAGAAAGTCCCGCCAGAGCAGAAAGGATTTGGAATTTACTCATGATTCTTTTAGTGCCAAGAAAGACAGGGGACTGGAGACCAATTTGGATCTCAGTGTGCTGAACAAATCAGTTCGACAAATGAAATTCTGGATGGTCATGGTACAGTCTGTTCTTCCATTTTTAGGAAAGGATGACTGGTTGTGCTTGATAGATCTTCGTGATGTGTATTACCACATAAAAATGGACAAGAGCTCTAGAAAATTTCTCCGCTTCTGGCTGGGAGCCAGTTATTACCAATTCAGGGTTCTACCCTTTGGTCTCACCACAGCCCCCAGGGTGTTCACCAAATGTATGGCAGTAGTAGCAGCTCAACTGAGACTGCAGTGATTCTGGGTGTTTCCATATTTGGACAACTGGCTCATTACTGCTCCGACCAGGCATCGATTGATAGAGGGAAGGGATTACACTCTCAAGACCTGTGCGTATCTAGGAATAACTGTAAATCACAAAAAAATCTCAACTGACTCCAACTCAGTTTAGAGTTTATAGGGGCAGTACTGAATACAACAACCACCGTAGGATCCCTTCCTCCAGTGAGACTTCAAGAAATCATAATTCAGACTCATAAGATAATCCACAGAAAGAAAGTACCCACTCAACTAATTTTACATGCTCTAGGTTCGACAGCAGCAATAACTCTAGTTCTCTGAGACAGATTTCACATGTAAATTCTACAATAGCTGCTAACATCTCAATGGTCTATGCTGTACCAACCCATGTTGGACCAGATTCTGATCACTGGTCATTGCAGGAATGATCTAGCTTGCCTGACTCATTCCAAAGAAATTCTCCTGGGCCGCCCCTTCGTCCTTCCAATACCCAAAGCCGTAGTGACCACGGATGCCTATCAGATGGGGGGACATTTTCTGGGCAAGACTGTCCGGCCAACTTGCATATCAGTGTTCTAGAACTAAAAACAGTGCTTTTAGTGTTGCAAGCTTTTCAAGCAGCTTTTCCTCTGGGAACAATTGCATTTCAAACAAGCACTATATCAGTAGTTTGGTACATCAATAAACAAGGAAGCATCAAGTGTTATCCCCTTTGTTGAGAAACACTCAGAGTGTGGCAGTGGGTGATCTTTTACAACTGCTTTCTGATAGCAATGTGCATTCTTGGGAGTTCCAGTATGATAGCAGACAAACTGAAGAGATGTATTCTTCAACCTCATGAGCGGTCTCTCAATCCAAAAATGACAGAAAAAATTTCCCGTCAATGGGGCCAGCCTTGCTGTCACCTGTTCGCCTTTCCCCTAAACAACAAGTGCAGCAACCACTCTGCCCCAATTCCCCCTCTGGGGAAGTCACCAAGGGATGCTGTTCTCCACCTTGGCCCTCCGGATTCCTGTATGGCTTTTCCCCATTACTTCTAATTCCGAAATTCTTACAGAAAGCACTTTGGTTGAAAAGCAAAGTAATCCCTTTTGGCCTGGACAGATATGGTTCCCCTTTCTTTGGCCTTATCTGATTCATCAACATTGGACTCTGGAGTCTGGACCCAGCTCCAGACCTTCTGTCCCATCTAGATGGACTAGTTCATCCACACATTTTGAACCTCAAGCTGACAGCATGGTTCCTCCAGTTCCATTAGTTGCCAGGCATCTGCACCTTTCCTCCCAGGTACACTAAATTCTCCTAGCTTCTCATAAGCCTTCTGTAAACTGTATACTAGTAAATGGAAGAGATTTACCATTTGGGCTCATGAAAAGGACATTGACTCCTTTTCTGCTTCTATTGATAATATTCTAGACTTCTTAGCCTCTCTTTTCAATGCAGGAGCTTCCCCTTCTGCCATCAGAATACAGCTAACAGCAGTTTAAATTTCCATGATGGATTGGAAGAACATTCCATGACTTCTCATAGACTTTGTAAATGATTTCTAAAAGGGACACTTTTGCTGAAACCTCATTTCAAATATCCTACTTCACCTTGGGACTTAAACCTAGTGTTGCAATCCATTGTGCATTCTCCCTTTGAACCATTTGTAAACTGTGATTTTTGTCATGAGAAATATTATTTTTGTTGGCAATAGCCTCTGCTAAAAGGATTTCAGAAATTCAGGCCTTATCATGCAAACTACCTTATCTAATTTTTCACAAAGACAGAGTTTCCTTATGAACAAGCCCCACCATCCTACCTATTGTATTTCCTTTACCTATGACAAGAAGAAAATTGCCCTGCCTAGGACTGTGAAAACACATTCTACAAGATCTGTAGCCATTTCAGCAGTTTTCCCAGTCTAGAGCTTCAATGGATGATATATGTGCAGCAGCTACTTGGGCTTCTCCACATACCTTTATTACCTATTACAAATTGGATTTGGTCTCCAAGGGAAGAGCATCCTTTGGTTCAATGGTGCTCAGGAATATCCTTCTGTGAGTCCTCCCAAGGTCTACTGTAGCTGGGGACACACTGTTCCATATGTCAAGGATAAAATGAAAATTCGAACAAAGTCCTAAAACAGGCACTGCTACACAGAACACTCCACATGACAGATTGCCAAACATCACAGTTTATTAAACATTTATAGTTCACATTAACGCGTAACCACTTCACCGCGTTTACATCTTAACAGACCTCATCAGATGACCAATATCATTAAAAATCCTATATTTATACAAAAATTTAAAAATTAACCAATAAAATGGTTTCTCCAATAAAACAATTAAACTTTTAAATTTAAACCATCTTACATAAGATACCTAAAAATGCTTTATTTGAAGCCATTAAAACCATATTAAAGCATTCTCATAAAAGTTTAAAGCCTGTGAAAATATCCATAGCATAAGATATTAAGTACAAGTAATACAAAAATATATGAAAGATATTCAAATAAAATACATAATACAGACAGTAAGTCTTGTAATTTCATGGTCAGCAGCAAATGTTATTGTGAACTATAAGTGTTTAATAAACTGTGGTGGTTTGGTAATCTGTCATGTGGAGTGTTCCGTGTAGCGGTGCCTGTTTTGGGACTTTGTTCGAGTTTGGGATTGGCAATGCTGTCTCCTTTACTTCATTTCTTTTTTCATAAAAGGAAAATTGACAACATCAGATAAAGAAGTTATGTACTCACCATACCGTTCCATCTGTGTTGTCCATTTTCATTTATCCTTGGCTCCCTTCCCTCCATCCCCCAGCCTTTGAGAGATTTTTGGTGGAATGGATAATGTACCTTTAAGTTATTGTGACTTTTAAAGCATAGTAGATATGGTTTCCCTTGAGGTTTTGTTATCTGTGATCTATATTTATTTTTTTCCTGCAAACTCGATCTGAGGTAATTGGGAGAAAGGGATTGTGGGTAGAGGTGAAGCTTGTGAGTTTTTGTGCTGCGTGAGTAGTAACAGCTGAGTCAGTTCCAATATCAGAACTGAACGCATACGTCAAGGATAAATGAAAATGGAAAACACGGAAAGTTATGGTGAGTACATAGCTTCTTTTTGATGTTAATTTGTTAATACACTTTGATTACTTTTGTATAAAAGTAAATTTGCCTATGTCACAAGTGATAATTCAATAAAGGTGTTAAAAATTCTGTTAAATGTGTAGGTAGAAGCTAGCTAGTGTTGTTTGGTGGTTATCACTGAAAAAAAAATAATTCAAAACTTAGGTTTTAATTAGGAGGTAGGACCAACTTACCAAGGTTGCACTGCCTACTTTATTATACTTATTTGGTAGCAATATTGACTAGGCTTCCTTATGCTAGGTTCTTCTCTCCCAGATCTGCAAGAAGAAGAAATTTGTATGGGAGTCTTTGATTTTCAAACAAGCATCCTTTATGCCTCAGCAATTTCAGATACCTCAGACTGATCATCAGTTCCTCTCATTCCCTTTGGCGTTACTTTTCAAGAAGCCACTAAGGGCTGAGAGACAGGCATGTCCCCTGTGGTTGTTCAGCTGTCCTCTTCTTACAAAGGAAAACCACACATTTTGGTATCTAAGGAAGGCATGGACATTGATGATCATCATATTGATCACTACTGCAGTTGCCTTCACTATATGTGTTGTATCCTGCTTCCAAAGCTTCAGGGCGCCTTCCATGCACAGAAGCTGTCGGTCAGCTTAAGTTGAGCTGACTAAAAAGACAAGTTTGGGTGCCAAGCCCTTCAGAGCTTTCCTGTGCTGTTCATTTAGTAGGCAGATAAGTTCCCTTCTGGGCAAAACCTTCCATTTTGTAGAAATTACTTTTTTGTAATTTCCTGTTTAGGAAAATTATTTTTAAGCTAGGTGTGTATGTTATAATGGACTGTCACGAGACTTACCTGTTCTGTTAAATGGAAGCACTTTTTTTCCCTGTCAATTTAGAATTTGTTTAAAATAATTGAAACCCACTTTTTCCCCAATGGATAAACTGTATTTATTTAACTTTTAAGACTGCCAAATGGTTTTAAAGTGCTTTTTACTGTGTTTTTGTGGGGGAAAAAGTGACCTTTAAAGACTTTAAATTTTGCTAATTGTTTTTCCCAGGCTTGACCATAGAGCAAACTACTTGATCCAAGGACAATCCCTCTGCTAGCCACAAAAATAAAAAAATTCAGCAAACAGCCATTGCCACCACAACAGGCTAGCAGTTTGCTTGAGCTGCAGTTGGGTGACTCTGCAGTGGCCATAACTTGTTCCTTAGGCCACTGTCTTTTACCCTGGATCCTTCTAATGCAACCCCTATAGCTGCTATAGAGTTTAATATTAATAATAAGACTATTAAAATTAAGATAAGCTACACATGTAAATCCAAATTTGTGGTATATTTAGCTAAATGCATGTCTTGTAACTCTTTTTATATAGGGTGAACAACAGGGGAACTATATAAAAGGATTTACCAACATAGGTGTGCTGTTGCAGCCCAAAAAGATAATAATGCTCTAAGCAAACACTTCAAAACTAGTAGATGTAAGGTAGATTTAAAGTTTGTAGTTTTAGATCAAACAGAGAGATATGATTTAAAGTTAGATGCAGAGGATGAACTAGGGTGGATGAAATGCAAGTGTCAATTGGAGCTAGATGCTTGTTATCCCCCTGGTTTAAATAATAAGAAAGAGTTTGTAGAGTATTTGAAAAGGAAAGGGTTAAAACATTAGGGTATTAGTTCATTACATTTAATGAATTGTGATTTAATTGATTGTGTTATATAAGAGATGTTCTCTTTCTGTTTTATTCAGTTTGAAAACATTCACTCTGTGAACAAAAGAGCTTACTGAAATGAAACTGGATATTTTAGTTTTTCATTAAAATGGTTTCATCTGATGTTGTTAATCTTCGTTCATTCCTTACTGATGGGTTATCAGTTCCGTCCTTGGAACCAAGCCGGCTAATATCAAGCTCGTGTCAGCCAAAAACTCTCAAGCAAAGGTCCTACCCAGAATGCTCTGCTCCCTGTCACCTCAGTTCTCGGTTGCTGCATTGCTGTATGGCTGTGTCAAACCACTCTCTCATCTAAGTGTCTATTTTTTTGAAAGTTTTATACATTGTTCTTACTCTGAATATTTTCAAACAGTTTCTAATATTTTCCTACCCTATCGTATACTCTAGACTCTCTCCCTTTAGTCTTTTCCCTTTATTACCCTTTTTCTTACTTTTGAGGTAATTCTTCATTATCATCATTGGTAATCCTTCCATTTCTCTTCTTACCCTTTTGTGTAGCCTTTCTTGTTCTTTTTGGCACTGTTCTTCTTCTCCACATCATTATGTCGGATAAGAAAAGTAGCATTGGTTTCAAGCAGTGTAAGGAATGCAGCCGTAATTTACCGCTTTTCGATGGCCATGACTTATGTGCCTACTGTTTGAATGTCTCTCACCTTACTGTGGATCCCCTGTGTGGGATTTGTAAAAATTTTTCTACCAGGACTCTTAACAAGTGGAAGAATAAGTTAATTTTGAAAGGACTTCTCAAGTCTCCTTTCTCTTTGGTTATTTCTGTGTCGGAGGGCTCACCCACTCCTGAGGCATTCTTCCTCTTCATCATCAAAGTTGCTCCCCTCTTCTCCCTCTGGAGATTGTAGGGAGTCGACTCATAAGAAGGTGAAATTGATTACTACTTTGGTGCTGCTACCAGTGACCCTGTCGGCTCCAGGCTCAGCACTGCCCCAAATGATTCTGGCTCAAGCCATGTCTTTCTTATTGATAACGGCACTGGAGTTCCCAGTGTAGACAACTACAGCTCCAAAGATTCCATCGCAGACCTTACCGGCACCTTCCATGCAGGTACAGTCCCCTTTGGCACCATTGGTACAATCCCCTTCGGCTCTGAGTATGACTTTTCTGTACTCCAGAGCACAAACATTTTCGGCACCATGTCCTTCAGTGCAGTCCTTCTCGGCACCGTCCTTATTACCAGTGCAGACACTTTCCTCAATGGCACCATAACCATTGGGGCAGACTTTTGCCTTTCCGGTGCAGACACCTTCAACTTCTATGGCGCTGATGTCAGCGCAGACTACTTCCACACCGTTTTCTTCGGTGCAGACATCCTCAGTTCCAGGCTCTGCACCTATTGAATTAGCAAGGACTAAGTAGTCTCCTTCATTGGATCCATTTGCTGGCAGTCAGTATAGTCATTTTCTAGAAAGGCCAGAATCGCCATTAGCTTTTTCCATGAGGTCAACCAAGAGTCTCTCTGAACAAGATGTTTTGCGGCTTGTTGACCAGTTGCTTGTGGCCAGAGGTCTCTCTCACCCATCTAAGTCCACGTTCCCTACTTCAGGTGAACATATATCTCCTCAAACCTCTATGTACACTCCTCCTTCGACTTCTACCCAAGCTTTGAAGCCTATTACTCCGACAGCAGCTTCCCTTCCTCGAAATCCAATAGTGGATCTCACTTTGGAACCGGAGTCATCCTTGTGGCCCTCGGTGCACTGGGCATTGGTCTCTTCTCAGGTCAGTGGCTGTACCGTGGGGCAGGGCATTCCTGGTTCCATGCCGATTTTTTCTATGGCACCCTCCAGGGATCCCTCTCTCTCTCTGTCTTTCATGGTTCACAGTCCTCTTGACACTCCTGGTCTGGGGGTGGGCTCGTTGGGGTGGTGTGTGACCCTGATTCCGAGGTTGTCATGCTCAGTTCTGGGCTCCCATCCCTCCTTGGGTGGGCCGGCCTTCCAAGCCATGGAGATGGCGCTTGCCTCTGCTGGCAAATTCCACATGTTGGCATCCTCTCCCCCTCTGTGCCGCAACTGTCACAAGCCACAACCACCGGACACCAGGCAGAAGGGCCTCAGGTTTCTCCTCCTCAGGAGACACCCTCTTTACAGTCTTCCCCAGAACCTCCCAAAGGAAGTACCCCCACAAGGCATCATGCCAGAGCAAGCACATGGACTCCACTGAGGAGTCATTGACTGAATGCATGGATTTTGATGATGGAGAAGGGTCCCCACGGTTAACCTCTGATGAGGTGTCCTTTGGTGACATCCTCAAGATCCTTAGACAGAGAGGTGACTAGAGTTCCTCTAATCCTTACTCTGTGGAATCTGTATCCTGCAGGCCTTTCATGCCCACCTCCCTACCTCCTGGGTCACCCCACCTGCTGATGAGCTCATCCAGCTCATCTTCCAGTGCGCATGGAAGGCTCCTGACACCCTGGAAGCGGTACCAAGGAGACTGGATAAAATATTATTACTCCCAGCTGAGCATCCACATTGGTCATGAGGTCTTTCAGTAGATGCTATGGTGGTGGCAGCTGCAACTAAGAAGGATTTGGCAGAAGAGAGCCAAACTGTCCATCTGCCCAACAAGGAGACCCAGGCGATTGACAGACTAGGGAAGCATGTGTTTGCTTCATCAACCTTCACCATAAGGTCTTTGAACTATTTGGAACACTTTACCAGGCTTCAGAGGGATCTTATTAACCAGCTCTCTGAAACTTTGGCAGGAGCTGTTTCTGACGAGGTCCATGACAATGTGTCTTCTCAGATAGCCACCCTAGAGTCCATTTCCAACTCTTCCATGCGTCTTATTTCTCATGCAATGGAAGGGGCGGCTAGAGTGGCAGGTGCGGGTATAGTTACCAGACGACATGCCTGGATGCGCCTTTGTGACTTTGTGGACTCCTTTAAGGCTTCCTTCATGAACACCCCATCAAGGCTGCTTCTTTGTTTGGCCTTAAGGTGAAAGATACATTGGCAAGGTGCAAAGAAGTTGGCAAGACCGTGTATGCTGTTGGTGTCAGACACTCCACTCCTCAGCGATTCTACTCCAGAAATCAGAGGAGCAGGAAGATGTGGTACAGGAAATCACAGGGTTCTTTCCAGGATGCACTTGCCGAGTTATCCCCTAGAGGCAGAGGAGGGAACTCCAGTGGAAGATGCCCCTTTCGGGGCAGAGGAGGTCCGTGAAACTGGGGCTCCAGAGATTCCTTCTCTGGCCAGCTGTATCAGCACTCCTAAAGCATTGCTCGACTGCTCACCTCTGAAAGCGGTCGGGGGTCATTTTTTCCTTGTAACCCGCTGGCTGGCCAAATATAACCACCGACTCTTGGGTCAAACGGATAATATCCAGAGGCTATCACATCCCCTTCCATCTTTGTCCAATCTCATCCAGAGTATTAGCTGATGTTCCACCCAGTCAAAGGGAAGCAGCAGCACATGAAATCCAAAAGCTGCTACAAAAAAGATTCATCCAGATGGTTCCCTCAGACCAGATAGGATCTGTTTTTACTTAAAGCTTTTTTAGTGCCAAAAAAGACAGGGGACTGGAGACCTATTCTGGATCACACACTGAACAGGTTTGTAAAAACAGAGAAATTGCGGATGGTCGTGGTTCAGTCTATTCTTCCTCTTCTGAAATAAAATGATTGGATGTGCTCTGTAGATCTTCAAGATGCATATTACCACATAAAAATGTACAAATGCTCAAGAAGATACCTCCGCTTCTGCATAGGAGCCAGTCACTACCAATTTCGAGCTCTGCCCTTTGGTCTCTCTACAGCCTCCAGAGTGTTCACCAAATGTATGGCAATGGTTATCGCTCACTTGCGACTTCAAGGATTCCAGGCATTTCCATATGTAGAAGACTGGCTCCTTACCACCTCCACCAAGAGTCTACTGGAGGAAGCTCTGCACTACACTCTCCTAACAACTCAAAGCCTGGGAATCACTATAAACTGAGAGAAATCCAACACGACCCCAATTCAGTCTTTGGAATTTATAGGGGTACTGTTGGACACAAGAAATTGCACAGCATCTCTTCTGGACCACAGGCTTCAGAGAATAAGGCTACAGGTTCAAACGCTGCTCTGTCACCACAAATCTCCTGCTCAATCTATACTCCAACTCTTGGGGTCAATGGCAGCCTCGATCACCACTGTTCCTCTAGCCAGATTCCATATGAGACTCCTTCAGTGGCTACTTCTCACTCAGTGGTACCCTCTACAACATCCTTTGTCTTTTCAGATAAGTGTAACTCAGAGATGCAAGCAAGATTTACTCTGGTGGACATCTCGAAATCCTCAACAATGGTCTCACGCCTTCAACCCCTATCAACCGATTGCCACGGTGACCACGGACACCTCCCTGATGGGGTGGGGGCTATGTCAGGGAAACTCAGTCCAAGGCACCTGGTCGGAGACAGAGGCCTTTTGCATATCAATGTCCTGGAACTGAGGGCAGTGTTACTAGCATTGCAAGCATTTCATTCCATCCTTCCATCAGGTACTATTGCAATCCATTCAGACAGCATGTCAGTGGTCTGGTAGATCAACAAACAAGGGGGCAGTATATCTTACCCATTATGCCGGGAGGCCTTGAGAATATTGCAATGGGTGATAGCTTCCAACCAGTTTCTAATTGCAATGCACATTCCTGGGAGCTCCAACGAGATAGCGGACAAATTGAGCAGGTGCATTCTGCAACCTCACGAGTGGTCCCTCAATTCTATGATAGCGGCAAATATCTTCAACCACTGGGGCCAGCCTTGCTGCAACCTATTTGCCTCCCCAACTAACTACAAGTGCAGCAACTATTTTGCCCTAATCCCCCCTCAGGGACAGTCACTGAGAGATGCTCTATTCCACGCTTGGCCCTTGGGTCTACTTTATGTTTATCCTCCTCTTCCCCTCATCTCCCAGTTTCTGAAGAAAGCACAACATTAGAAGAGCAACATGATCCTTATTGCTCCATATTGGCCTCGACAAGTCTGGTTTCCCTTCCTCTGTCCTCACCTGCTAGATCAACCGTTGATCCTCACTCCATCTCCAACGTTGATCTCCTGTCTGATTCACCCCAGTCTAACAATCCTAAAACTGACAGCTTTGTTTCTGCACTTCCTATGATTGCCAGGCATGAAAACCACTCGTCCCCTGTACACAGTATTCTTATTGCATCTCATAAATCATCCACCAGACTTATCTATCTTAACAAATTGAAAATGTTCTCTCTATGGGCAGCGAATAAACAATTAGACCCCTTGTCAGCCCCAGTTTCGGTGATACTGGATTACTTATCACATCTTTTCCACTCTGGGGTGTCTGCTTCTACTATTCGTGTGTATTTAGCTGCCATCTCAAATTTCCACATTGGTTTTCAAGATTCTTCACTTACATCACACAGACTCTGTAAAACTTTCTTGAAAGTGGTTATCCACTTAAAACCTCCCTTTAGGGAACTGGTACAACCTTGGGATCCGGCATTGGTTTTGCAAGCTCTAACAGCTCCCTCCCCTTTGAACCTGCATCTTCATGTGATGTAAAATATCTCACTTGGAAAACTTTGTTTCTGATTGCAATCACATCGGTCAGACACTTGTCAGAACTTCAAGCCTTATGCATCAAACCTCCCTATCTTACCTTCCATAAGGATAGGGTATCACTGAGAACTTATTCTTCCTTTTTACCAAAAGTGGTGTCAGAGCGGTCTATCAACCAATCTATTGACCTTCCAGTGTTCTTTCCTACCCATTTTAAGAAGGGAGAGTATTGCCTGCACTCCTTGGATGTCCATAGGCAAATACATTTTTATCTGGACAGAACAAAATCTACCCGTAAATCAGACCAACTGTTTCTGGCTTTTTCTGGACCTAGACAAGGTCATCCTGTATCAAAAGTTACATTGGCTTCATGGTTGAGAAATTGTGTTACCTTTATCTACAACAAAAGCAATCTCACCTTGCCTCATAGAGTGAAAACTCATTCTACAAGATCTATGGCACCTTCAGCAGCTTTCCATGCTAAAGCTTCCCTCAATGATATTTGCTCAGCTGCAACTTGGGCCAAACCTCATACCTTTATTCTTCATTACAAATTGGACTTGGCCTCCAGAGGTAGAGCTTCCTTTGGCTCCATGGTGCTCAGGAATGTCCTTCCATGAGGGTCACCCAGGGATACAGGTAGCTGGGGACTCTTTCCCATCAGTAAGGAATGAACGAAGATTAACAACATCAGATAAAGAAGTTATGTCTTACCATAACATTCCATCTGTGTTGTTGATCTTCATTCATTCATTACTTCCCACCCTCCATTTCCCCATCTGGAGGTTCTTGGTTGATCTCACGTACTCCTTTATTGTAGGTCTGTTATAACCAGAGGTAGCCTCTATACTTTTATCTATCAACTTGCAAACTTGATCTGAGGTAACAGGAAGCAGAGCATTCTGGGTAGGACCTTGGCTTGAGAGTTTTTGGCTGACGCAAGCTTGATATTGGCCGGCTCAGTTCTGAGGACAGAACCGATAACCCATCAGTAATGAATGAACGAAGATCAACAACAGAGATGGAATGTTATGGTAAGACATAACTTCTTTATTTGGCTTCACTCTGTTTTTTTATTATTTTTGGAGGATTTTTTTCAAAAATGTCAGCAGTCTCTCACTGGGGTGAGATCTCTCTTATACAAGCTGGAATTCCAGAACATTCATAAAATGTTTTACTCCTTCTCATGAGATTTTATTACTGGTGTGTCAGACACCGCAGTTCAAACAGCTTTTCTTCCACTGGAAAAAAAAATGGATTTACAGCTATTTCTAAAGTTTTCCACTCAGACTTTGGGCATTGCAAGGCAGTACCTCAGTATTTTTGGTCTCATGGCATTTATTATACTCAAGATACCCCTGGAAGGGTTTCATATGACAACAGTATAATGGTATCTGAAGTCTGTTTTGTCCCATTACCAATATCCTTTGTCTTTTCAAATCACAGTGTCAGGGATTGTCATAAGAGAAATCACTTGGTAGAGATGGCAAATATCCCTAAGTCTGGGTCTTCCCTTCTCCCTCTCTGTTCCAAAGCAGTCATTCAACATAGACTCCTCAGACTTTGCTTGGGGAGCAGTTTCATGAGGGATAAAAGTGCATGTTGTGTAGGACATCAAGGACAGATGCAAGCACATAAATATAAAAGAGATGTTTACTCTGATCAAGACACAGAACTCTCCGATGTTGTTACAGATTATACTGCAGTCATGTGACACATCAACAAAGCAAGGGGAAACTAGGTCTTACCCCCTTTGCAGACTAGCCATGTTAGCATGGAATATAGTTTCACAACACAGTCTCACTCTACAGGCACCCTACATTCCATCAGAGTAAATCTCTATGGCAGACAAGCTGAGCAAGACAAGGGCAGACCTTCAAGAATGGACACTTGATCAGAGGATCTTCCAAGATTGATCCATCTGTAGGAAATTCTTCAAACAGACCTCTTTACCTCCTCTCTGAACAATCAGCTGGCAAGATTCCGCTTCAGATCTCCATGCAAGAAGGCCTGTAAGACGGATGCTTTTTCTTTTCCTTGGACAGAGACAGAAATGTTCCTGTATGCTCTTCTACCTTTCCACTGATAACCAGGGTACTTCTGAAGTTTCAGAAAGAATCCCCCAAGATCATTGTAGTGATTCCCTTCTGGCCCGGGCAACATTGGTTCTCCCTTCTTTTGGAAATGCCCAGGGGCAACTACCACAAGCTTCATCACAGAATGGTTGTACTCACACAAGATTAGGGGTGTTTGATACACCCCAACCTCAGTCAACTTCATCTGACTACCTGGAAGATAGGGTCTTAATTTCCTTTAAGCATCTATTTACTGAGGATGTGACAGGTACTAATGGAGGCAAGAAAGCCTGCTACTAGAAAATCATATGTTAATAAATGAAAATGTGTTTTGTTTGGTGTCAACAACATAACCAGCACCCATTCAGGTCTAGTTGTTCATTGGTCTTAATGTGAGTTACCATCCTATAGCCTTTCTTACTCCTCCATCAAGGTTCACTTATTGGCCATTTCAGCATGTCTGTTCATGGATCCTCCTCTTCTAATGCATTCTCATTTCAAAATGTTTTTGAAAGGGGTTTTGCATAAGAGTCCTCCAGGAAAATCGGTGGCCTTCCCTTAGGATCTTTACATTAGAGAAGCTAATACCTACTCCATTTGAACTAACATGGCTAACTTAAGGTTCTTAACATGGAAAACAGTTTTACTGATTACTCTGACCTCTGCAAAAAAGGGTGTCTGAGTTGCAAGCTCCTTTGGTGAGTCAACCTTGTCTCGTTTTCCACAGAGACAGGATTTCTTTGAAAATTAATTCTTCTTTTAAGGCTAGAATTTTATCAAAATTTACATTAAGCCAAACTATCCATCTCCCTGTTTTCTTCCTGAACCTAAAATTGACGGAAAGGATACTCCATACCTTGGATGTCCACAGAGAACTCAGGTACTATCTTGACAGAACTAAATCTTTCAGATCTTCAAATCAGTTATTTATTTCTAGTGAAGGTAAGAAGAAAGGACAACCTGTTTCAAAACAGACTTATTTCCAAATGGTTGCCTCAGGCTACAACCTTTTGTTATAGTCACTACAACAGAACTATTCCAGGCAGGGTTTATGCCACTCTACCAAGCCTTGGCTTCATCTGTGGCTTTTTGTAAAAGGTTGGATTCTAGAAGTATTCTAGAAGCAGCAAATTGGTTCTCTGTACATATATTTACAAGGTATTCCTTTTCTAGGTCTAGATCAGGCTTTGCTAGGAATATTTTTAGGGGTTCCTGGACTTTTCTCCTTTCACCTTCCAAATTTATTTATTATTTTTATTTTACATTTGTTGACCAGGATAGTCCGACTGGATGCTTGTCCATTTTCAGCGGAGGCCCTGGGAGAAAAGCTCCAAGGGTAAGCAGATACAGCATTACATAATACCAGCATTACATATTACAAACAGACTATTTACAGAGATTACATAAGTAAGCAAGTTAAACAAGTTCCACAGGTTACAGTTAGTCCTGAGCACAAGTCAGGATTAAATTAAATTACACAGTAAACTGGTTAACAGATTTTTACACATTCGAGTTAGCCAGGCTTGATACATTGACATAGCCAGTTAAGTGACAAATGTTGTTGGAGTCTAGTTTTAAATTGACCTAAGGTGGGAAGTAAGGTAATATCAGCTGGAAGAGAGTTCCAGGATCTACTTACAGAGTTTGCAAAGAGAGAATCACCAGCTGTGTTATTAATTTTGCTAGTCTGAATTAGTAGTTTGTTAGAGGATCGAAGCGGTCTAGGATTGTTATAGGGGGTGATAATATTTTTAAGTGCAGTATTGTCCGGATTATAGAGGATTTTATAGGCCATAATCAGTTGGTTATACTGGATTAGGCTAGGTAGTTCAAGCCAACCAAGTTGATTTAGATTGATGCAATGATGTGTCCTAAAAGGCAGCCCAGTGGCAAACCTGGCAATGTGGTTGTAGCAAATTGAGAGTTTGTTAAGGACAGTCTTGTTCAAATTCAAGAGTAGAGGGGATGCATACAGAAGGGTTGAAAGAAGGTGAGAGCGAGCTATGGCAATTTTAGCTGGAGGGGTTAGGAAGGCTTTTATTCTGTAAAGTGACCCTAGTTTTTTTATTGATGGTTTTGATAGTTTGGTTAACATGTAGGTCAAATTTGAGATTATTGTCTATGATGACACCTAATAGTTTTGTAGATGGGTCAGGTGAGATTATTGTGCCATCATTTGATTTTATGGTAAAGGTGAAAGCGGTAGACCTACGTGTTGGTGAAAATAACAGCATTTTAGTTTTTTGGGATTTAGGATCAGATGATGTTCAGAAAGCCAGTTTTCTATTGTATTAAAGGTGGTCTGGGTAGCTGACCATAACTCTACTGGAGATGTGGCTGAGCAAATCAGAGTAGAGTCATCAGCATATTGGATACAGCTGACTTTTGGGATGACAGTATAAAGGTCATTAATGAAGATGGAGAACAGCAAGGGCCCTAGTATAGAGCCTTGTGATACTCGAGGGTGTTAGGTAGAAGGTTAGAGAGTTTGTTCTGCCAGAGGACAGCCTGCTGTCGACCATTCAGGTAGGATTGAAACCATTGGAGGGCTCCAGTATCTAGACAGAATGTTTGCAGGGTGTGGATTAAAAGTTGGTGATCAACCATATCGAATGCCTTGGAAAGATCCAAAAAGACGGCTGAGGATATATAATTATTGTTGCGATTATGGTTTATGGTGTTAGTAAAGGCTAGGAGGGCTGAAGTAGTGCTGTGATGAGGACGGAAGCCATGCTGAGTGTCTGCCATAAGGCGATTTTGGATTAGGTGGTGCATGAGTTGTCTATGAATACATTCTTCCATAATCTTTGCAAGTGGAGAGAGTATAGCTATTGGCCTATAATTGGAGAATTCAGTAGAGCTGCCTCCTTTGTGAAGTGGGATTACATAGGATATTTTCCAGATGGTGGGAATTTTAGCTTCTACTATGGTTTGATTGATTAGTATTGAGACGGGGTAAGCAATAGCATCAGCTGATTTTTGTAGGTACTCGGCAGGGAGTTGATCAGCAGAAAGTGTAGTGGGTTTTAATTTTTTGATCAAGGTACGGATCAGTGAAGTGGCGACTGGTTGGAAGCTGAACACAAGTAGGTTTCTAGGGGTGCTACTTTCAGGACCAGGGGAGCTAGGAGGTAGTTGGCTAGCTAGGGCTTGAATTGTCTCAGTAAAGAATTGGTTAAAACTATCAGAAACATCTTCAGGGGTTTTATCAATAGTAGCAGCAGGGATTGGGGTTGAAGTTTGTCCAGGATGTAGTAGATTATTTAAACCTGCCCAAAACTTCTGAGGGTTATTTTGATTTACTGCCTGTAAATTACAGTAGTATTGTTTTTTGTCTTGTAAAATTGATTTTTTGGTTTCGTTCCTGGATTGCCTGTATTTAATGTGATCTTGAGGGTCTTTAGAAGAACGCCATAAAGCCCATGCTTTGTTTCTAAGGGTAATTTTGAGTTTAGACTCTATAGAAAGCCATGGTGCAGTTTTTGCCTTGGTTCTCTTTGAACGAACAGGTGCATGCAAATCAAGGATCTCAAGGAATTTGTTGTTAAAGTATGCTACTGCTTCCTCTAAGGGGAGGTGTTTTAGAATAGGCCAATTACATGAGTTTAGTTCTTGTTGGAATTTGACAGGGTCAAAGTTTTTATTGTTTCTAACCTTTCTGAGTAAGGGTTGTTGGGAATTAATGGTTTTGTGCTTAATTACATATGTGAGAAGATGTTCACTTAGGCCATTAAGGAGGGTACCAGAGGTGTACAGTTGGGGGTGACTGTTTATGAGTACCCAGTCAAGTATACTTTCTTTTTGGTTGGGTTTATCTATCCTGGTAAGGGTGGATATGATTTGTGTAAATGCATGCAGGTTAATATGGGTGGTTGGGGATTCTAAGGAACAGGTGCCCCAGTCTATGTTAAAGTCTCCAAGTAGTAGGGTTTCTTGGGGGTAGTGACATGATAACCAGTGCAGGATATCTTCAAATGTAGATATATTGTTACCTGGGGGAATGTACATACAGATGATATTAATGCATTTATTTTTATTAAGTTGCAATTTGGTGGCAAGAATCTCAGAGTTATTAATCTGAGGAGGTTGCATTACATCTATGGTGACATTCAACTCAGATTTATAGAGTACAGCTACCCCACCCCCCTTCCTCGAAGCACGATCTAGCCTGTGTATGTTGTACCCAGGTGGTAACACTTCATTGTCTTTAGTGTTAGGTTTTAACCAGGTTTCAGATAAACAGAGAATCTCAGGGGAGTGGACATCCAGAAGTGCATGCAATTCATGTACCTTGTTATTAATGCTTCTAATATTGAGATGACAGACTAGGAGAGAGTTAGTTGGCCTAGTAATTGTAGGTTTGTAGCTTAGATTACAAGTAGAGGGGGTATGTGTATCTGAAGTGAGTGGGCCAGGGTTGGGGTGAATATCACCACCAAGTATTAGGTTGAGTCTATCTATACTTGTTGATGAACTTCAGGAATTTGTTTATTAGTTTCTGGTAGTGTTTGGATCTATATCTAATGTGCCTGGGGTTGAGATGTTGATAGACTGAACAAGATGTTGGATAGGATCTGGTACTGTAAGTATGGTTGAAGGTGGAAGGATTTACAGCTGGGGTGATAGTATGGCCTTTTGGGACCTGAAATCCCATAAGAAACTGGTTTTCATACAAGGTAAGGAGGTATGGTGTGAACAAGAGGGGTGTGAACAAGAGGGGTAGTAAAGAGGAGTATATCATTATATGTGATTCAGCTAGTGAGTGAAGGAACTGTTTTACCTGGTGATGCAACACCAGAAGATAGAGTGGTGAGGTAAAGGTACTGGAAGGGGGGATGGGAGAATGCCAGATGAAAGCTAATAGGTGCTATTAAATGTAGGTAGTAGAATAGGGGTGGGTGGAATTATCCCAGATGAAAGCAGATAGGATCTAGAAAGTGGGGGAGTGGCTATAGTACTATAAATTTAGAGGTACTGGGGGCAGGAGGGAATTGGGGGCAGGGAGGGGAGCAAAGAGAGGCCGAGCATAGCGAGGGCTATTGCAGTTTACAAGGTTTCCTAAGGTGTCCTAAAGCTATAAGGTAAGTATTACAGCTCTAATGTAAGAGTCAATTTACTGCAGTTACAGGGGAAGGAGGCAACCACTCAAGTAGAAAGAAAGAGCCCTATGGCTGACCAATATGGTGACCTGCTTAATTACAAAGCACTGTAAGTGAAAGCTTAACAAATGCTTTTTGTGTGTAACCTACTCTGTTTAAATGTTGAGAGAAACTGATTGCAGTCCTGTAGACACCGTTTTGTAGGGAACTGTAGAGTTCAACTAGGAAAAGAGAAAAGCAGAAATTCTAGGGTAAGCAAGAAGACAACAACAGGCAGTTATTATATAATAATGCATTCAGAAAGGTTTGGTGGGGGGGTAAAGTAGCATACTTCAGAATGAACTAAGATTTATAGCTAAGAAACCTAAGCAAGAGAGCAGTGCAGTAAATAAACACTTGCCAGATTTTAAAGATATACCAGAAAAACTAAATCAATTATTCACAATTGTACAACTAGAAAATTGCCAGTAAAAGCACTTCAGGTATAGCTAGCCCAAGTTATTCAAGTCATAAAAGCACTTCTTCAGTGGGCATGTGCAATTTAAACATTAAAAAACACATGCAGCAAGGAGGAGCTCTGATTATACACTTTCTCTAGGTACAGGTTCAGTTTAAACACAAATATTACCACAGAAATTCAGTAAAGTCACTAGCTACTTATAGAGCCTCTGAAAAACAAAATAGAGCAGTCTGTGCAGAATCAGAATTTAGCAGCAGGTCATTCAGTTACACAAAAAACAGTAAAAGATCCATACAATGAAGAAACTTACACAAAGTCACACCAGGTCAGCCAAGGGGGGAAGAGAACAAATGTAGTAAGATAGGGTAATCCATCCATTTTGCTAAGGCTATTGTAGCAGTGATCAATATGATGAACATAGTACAGCTATATAAGTAAACTTATTGGGAGAGTAATGTTCGAATGATCACTGCTGCAGCAGTCACTGCCTCCCTCCATCCCCCTTGTTTTCTAGTGTGTTTATGCCAGGATGTGGACATTCATTTTGTATTTTTTTGTTCCTAGCATTGTCCTTTCAGGTCTTAGCCTCTCTCACTAACTCTCTGTTGGCATGATAACCCTGAAGGGCTTAATACCCAAACCTGTCTTTTTATTCAGCTTAGCTCGAGCTCACTAAGGTTTAGGTGCGTGGAAGGTGCCCTGAAGCTTTTGAAGCTGGCCTTGGCAGGATATAACCAATATAGCTAATGCTACTGCACCAGTGATCATTCGAACATCTACTGTTATGGTAAGTGTACTGTACTTTGTCACGTGAAGTAGTTCTGAGGAGCTTTAGTCTCAAGGGACTGTTCATTGGGTTGGTCTTTTTTGAAGGGTGGGGAGGGGGTCTTCTAGGAAAAGAAAAAGAAAACATAAAGTTAGGCATTTTTTCTCTCCTGTAGTACACAGAACAGATGGGGAAGTTTGGCTGGATTTTGCTAAGGGTCTGTTTTATTCTTTTCAGACTTTACATTCTGAGTCTTTCCTGAATTTAAAGGATGAGATTTTCTTCTCTCTCAGATTCTGATTCTCAGTCCGAGGTACAGGAATTAAACTATGACTCTAAAGTTCTTACTCCACAAAAAGAGGGATCTGGTTCTGAATAAAGTTTTTTTCTTCAGATTCTGCATATGAAGAGTTATCCTTTTCTGATGCTGATGCCAGAATGTAGGATTTATTACAGTATAAACAAAAAGAAATACCAGAATCTCCACAAAGATACAATGAATTGTTACAGATAAATTTACTTCAACCTGCAGCTATCCCTCCTTTGTTACCAGCATTAGAGGATGTCTTCATTTCAGCCACTAGTTTACTTGACAGTCAATCACCTGCCCCCAGAAAAAAAAAAAAATATATATATATATATATATATATATATATATATATAAGTCTCCCTAGGCTCCCAAATTTCTTCAAACCCTAGAGCAGACCCTGAAGTCACTTCTCTGTTGAAATCATCATCTTCCAACATCTAATGGCAGCTAGCCCTATTCTTTATAATAAAAATGGGAAGAAAGTTTATACTTTATTCACCATAGCTTTCAGAATACTGAATTGTCAGGCTCACAGGCCCAACTTTCTGCAAGCTTCTTTTGAGAGTAAAAGAAAGTTAATTGCTGACTTTTCTTCAGAGACTAAGACATCTTTGAATTTTTTAACATCCTCCGTGTTTAGATAACTACACACTCTTTTTAATTGCTCTTATGAAACTGTTGATGCTTTATCTATGGCAGCTTGCTCCTGGGTCAGTGATAAGATTTGCTTAGTCATACTCTGAGTTTACCAGAAGATGTCAAAAATGAGTTTCTGAATGCTCACCTGGAAAAAAGAGGTGTTATTTGGCCATTCTTTTGAGGAGGTCCTTAAAAGATTTGAAGAAAGGGAAAGGTAATACAAAGGGTTACTCAGATTTTTCAACCTTCCATACCAAACAGAGTAAACAATTTCAGAAAGGAAAAGGCAAACCAAATCACAAAAAGCAATGGCAGCCAGGTTACAAAAAGAAGAGATGGTCCTCCCAAAACTAAGGACAATCTAAAAAATAGGCTGATTATATGCCCCATCATGTCTTTCCTCCTCCTCACCCTGGCAATTCAGTAAAGCATTCACATAGCCTAGGTCTTCACCCCACTCAGTGCCACCAGATAACTTCAGACACTTGAGATTCTGTGAATTGTTCATAAGGCATTCAACTGGCAGTGGGAGTGCTTTTCTTCTTTTCAAGAGGTTCCCTGCATGTATCCAGCCAAATCTCTCCATTTCCTCCTATCCTATATCACATGATATCTTGGAGTTTTAAAACCTGTTCCTCCAGATCAAATGGGGAAAAGAGTTTCAGGAATCTTTCTGGTGCCTAGGAAAGAAGGAATCTGGAGATCTCTGTCCTTGGCTTTTCTTTTCTAATCTTTCTCATCAAAGTTACAAATTTCCAAATGCTCTTTATACAGTCGCTGTTACCTCCCATTCTAACTCCCAGGCAACTCTGGATTTAATAGATGCTTTTCATCACATTCTAATTCTCAAACATTTCAGGCACTTTTTAAGATTTTCTGTGTCTTCATTTATATTTCTCTGCTTTACCCTTTGGCTTATCTAAAGCTCCAGGGGTGTTTACAAAGTGCCTGATTCCTGCAATAGCCCATTACAGGTGGCAGAATGTTCACCTTTTCCCATAGTTAGCCTGTCTTATTTTTGACAGATTCTTTTACAATTTGTAAAGATTGTCTGGATCATGTAAAAAGCATTTTTCTCAGTCTGGGGTTTATCACTTGACAGTCTTTCTGGGATGTCACCTGCATACATCCCTTGTGATGGCTTTTCTTTCTTAGGACAAAGTGTAATTTTACAAGGAACAATTTTTGATATTCTCCAACTTGTCTTTGACATCCACCAAAGAATATATCAGGATTATGGGGATTCATGACCTCTACCATTCTCATGATTCCTTGACCAGGCTTCACATGAGCAAAATTCAGTAGTTCCTCAAATCACTTTCGACTCAGTGCTACTAGCCCCTATCATTTCACTTATAAATGCTTCATACTTTCCTTGGGGAGCTATATCCAAGGGGCTGGAAGTTTAGGTTCTGTGGAAAAAGCAGAATAGACTGAAACACAGATGTCAAAGAAATGAAGACTAATAAATGCTGTCAAACCTCTAAGTAATCTTTGGGTTCTAGGCCCTCTACTTGTAGTCGCAGAAAACACCACAGTGATGAGGTACATTGAGTGTGAACCAGATCCTACCCCCTTTGCACACCAACTGTGACTGTGCCTGGGATCTAGAAAGTTGGCACAATCTATCCCTACAGGCTGTTTATATTCTGTTAGAGCAAAATGTTGAACAGGACCAGGACAGACCCCGGAGATCTTCCAGGAATTAATCCAGCTGTGGGTTGCTCCTCAACTAGATCTCTTTGCCTGCATTCACAATAGGCAGTTAAAGAAATTCTTCTCCAGGACTCCTCACAGAAAGGTCTGGAAGATGGATGATTTTTCATTCCTGTGACCAGGAATCTTTCTGTATGCCTTTCCTCTAAAGATTCAGGAGAAGACTCACAAGCTAATCATGGTAATCCCCTTTTTGCATAGGCAACAATGTTTCTCCCTTCTTTTAAAAATAGGAGGGGCAATTATCAGAGACATCTTCACAGTATGGACTTGGTCACACAAGACAGGGATTGTTTGTTACACCCAGACTGTCAGATTTTCAACTCACTGCCTGGATGATAGAATTTTAATACCTTTTAGGCACCTGTTTTCTTAGGATGTCTAGCAGATATTAAAGAGGCTGAAAAACCTGCTAATAGAAAATCATATTTGGCTAAGTGGAAAAAAAATTCTAATTGGTGCTAAAGAAAGAATCAAGATACTTTTAAGTCTCAGGGATCTCTGATTCTACAATATTTGTGTGTTGTTATCCTCTGAGCTTTCTTACTCTTCTGTCAAGGTTCATCTCCCATACATCTCTGCTTTTCTGCTAATGGATTTCCCTTTATACCTTGCCTCAATCCAAACAGTTTTTGAAAGGGGTCTTTCATATCCATCCATTTAGAAGACAGATTGCTGCTACTTGGAATTTTGTACTGGAGTAGCTTACTTTTTTTTTTCCTTTTGAATTTCCTCATGAGTCTGATTTGAAGTTCTTATCTTTGAGAACAGTGTTATTCATTACTGTAACTTCTGCAAGAAGAGTATTTGAGTTACAAGATCTTATGGTGATTCAGCTCTGTCTCTTAGTTCACAAAGATAGGGTAACTATGAGAACAAATCCTTCCTTTATACCTAAAGTGGTTTCAGAGTTTACTTTGAGCAAGGCTGTTCATCTCTGTTTTCTCTCTAAAACAGAAAAATTGGGGATAAAGATTTTTACAAACTGGATGTTCACAGGCAAATCAGATATTACATTGACAGGACAAAAACCTTCAGAAAGTCTAATAAACTATTTATTTCCTGTAAAGGTAAGAAAACGGTATAGTCCGTGCCAAAACTGACCATTTCTAAATTTGCTTTTTTGTTACTCTCCCCATAACAAGTAACTTCCAGGCAGGGTCAGAGCCCACTCTACAAATATGAAATGCTGTAGAAAAAATCCAATGAGACACAAACGTTGAGAAAAAAATACACCTTTATAAACAACAAAGCTTTCGGGTTACACACCCTTTCTCAATACTAATACAGGTTTCATTAAAACATTCCATTTAAATAGGAGTCAATGTTAATCACATGATATGCAGCACAAAAAAATCATGTGACAATTACCAAGCTTTAAAATTTCATACAACTAATAAAACATAATATTTTACATATATATAATAAATTCTTCAATAAACTCACATCATACAAACTCACATATAACATTTAACATAACTTAGTACGTTGTATTTTAACTAAAATAGGTTTTAATGTGACAGCAGAATTCAAGACAGGTAAACAATCAGCTGATAACCTTAATATCCACTCATACTCTTTAACTTCTAAAAGATTATTAATGTCACCCCCCCTACCTGATATATGTACCATGTCAATAGTCCTAAACTTAAATTTATGTTCATTATTATGAGTGCTTATATGTTTATATAAAGCATTCCTTTCGTTAGCCCTTTATGCTCAATAATGAGTTCTTTTAACTTCCTAGTTGTTTTTCCTATGTAAAATGATGAGCATACAGTACAGGTCGCGAAATAAACAACATTGTTACTAGTACAAGTTGCTACCACATTAAACCTATAAGTCTTATGCATCATGGGGTGAACAAATGTATTACCAGCACTACTGCCTATGATATCACTGCAACAACTACAGTTCATACAGCTATACGTACCATATTTAAAAGAGCCTTGTTGAACATTTTTCTCATCTTTAAAATCTTTATAACATAATCTGCTCTTTAATGTTTTCATATTCCTATAGGAAAAATACGGTCTACTACTTAGAACAGCCCTAATGTCCGCAGATGCCATTAAGACTACCCAGTATTTTTGAATAATACATTTAACTAGATATGTCATGGTGCTATACGTTGTCACATACCTGATTCTATCTTCCTTCAATGCACTCTTATTAGAGTCAGATACCGATTCATCTAATGACAAAAAGATCGGTTTCAATTTTGTCTGTCTATCAGCTATAATATTAGCTTTAATAGGCAATATTGATTCAAGATCATAACCGCTACTTACAAACTCATCCAGTGTTTCATTTACAAACAGTCACAAACAGGAATTCCCCTCTATGGATAATATCAGTATTTAAACTATTAAACCAATATCTTAGTTTAATAATAAAATCTGTAGTGTCTTTCAACACAGTGTTACATTGTACTAAAAAAGGGTGCAGCTGTTTCTGTAGGTAAACTGAAATAGGCTCAGTGAGCCAACCATTACCAGAAACAATAGGTCGCATTGGGGGGTCCCTTAGTGATTTATGGATCTTGATATTATCCATATAGGGGAATTCCTGTTTGCGACTTTGTATTTTTCATCTTTATTTACGGTTATACCAAATTAGTACGGAATTACTTCTATTCGTGAGTTTTTGACTATGCAGTCTTCATTGTCAGCAAGGAATATAGAGAATATCTGCTCTTTATTGGACATAGTATTAACTAATAATGTTTTTTTGTTTAACAAACAGTTTTATTTGCAACTTACCGGTGTAGCAATGGGCACACGATGCAAATCTAGTTTTATTTCAGTGGGAAAAGACATATATTCATGATAGCACTAATTTTTTGAATAAGAATTTTAATTTGGAAAGGCTCTCCTGTTGAACTAATTGAATATATGCAATTTTTGAATAGTACTACTGATTTTTTAAAATTCAAAATGGAATATTCAGATAATTCCATAACCTTTTTAGATCTTAAGGTTATGTTGAAGGAAGGTTTGATTAATACCACAGTGTATAAAAAAGAGGTCCATGCGGGCAGGTATATACACTACACCAGCATGAACGCCCCACACTTATTTAAAGGTGTTGTGAAGGCGCAGTTTAGTAGAATCAGCAGATTAAATACTGATGATTCGTGTTTCCTTTCTCAGTTAAATGAAACGCTGGATGAGTTTGTAAGTAGCGGTTATGATCTTGAATCAATATTGCCTATTAAAGCTTATATTATAGCTGATAGACAGACAAAATTGAAACCGATCTTTTTGTCATTAGATGAATCGGTATCTGACTCTAATAAGAGTGCATTGAAGGAAGATAGAATCAGGTATGTGACAACGTATAACACCATGACATATCTAGTTAAACGTATTATTCAAAAATACTGGGTAGTCTTAATGGCATCTGCGGACATTAGGGCTGTTCTAAGTAGTAGACTGTATTTTTCCTATAGGAATATGAAAACATTAAAGAGCAGATTATGTTATAAAGATTTTAAAAATGAGAAAAATGTTCAGCAAGGCTCTTTTAAATATGGTACGTATAGCTGTATGAACTGTAGTTGTTGCAGTGATATCATAGGCAGTAGTGTTGGTAATACGTTTGTTCAACCCATGACGCATAAGACTTATAGGTTTAATGTGGTAGCAACTTGTACTAGTAACAATGTTGTTTATTTAGTGACCTGTACTGTATGCTCATCATTTTACGTAGGAAAAACAACTAGGAAGTTAAAAAAACGCATTATTGAGCATAAATCTGAGATAAGAGGGGCTAACTAAAGGAATGCTTTATATAAACACACAAGCACTCATAATAATGAGCATAAATTTAAGTTTATGGTTATTGACATGGTACATATATCAGGTGGGGGGTGACATTAATAATCTTTTAGAAGTTAAAGAGTATGAGTGGATATTAAGGTTATCAGCTGATTGTTTACCTGGCTTGAATTCTGCTGTCACATTAAAACCTATTTTAGTTAAAATACAATGTACTAAGTTATGTTAAATGTTATATGTGAGTTTGTATGATGTGAGTTTATTGAAGAATTTATTATATATATGTAAAATATTATGTTTTATTAGTTGCATGAAATTTTAAAGTTTGGTAATTGTCACATGATTTTTTTGGGCTGCATGTCATGTGATTAACATTGACTCCTATTTAAATGGAATGTTTTAATGAAACCTATATTAGTATTGAGAAAGGGTGTGTAACCCGAAAGCTTTGCTGTTTATAAAGGTGTATTTTTTCCTCAACGTTTGTGTCTCAGAGTCCACTCTACCAGGGCAGTGGTTACTTCTGTGACTTTTTGGAAAGGAGTGGACTCTAGAAATATATTAGAGGCACCAATGTGACTATCTATGCATACCTTTACCAAACACTAAAAATTAGATGATTGGTCTAGGGCCCTAGCAGGATTTGTTAGGACTGTTCTTAAGGGGTTCTGGACTCTCATTCTTCTACTTCCTTCCTTCCTTTCTTTCAAGTTCTAGTATTCAACCCATATAGTTTTAATGTACCTCAACATCTAATAATAAACATAGAGCAATTGTGTAAATAAACTTACCATAACAGTAGATGTTTAAATAGGTCACTATTGCAGTAGAAACACCCCCCTTATTTTATTATATTTTATGCCAAGGTGTGGATATGTTTCACTTTTTTTCTTTCTCCTAACACATACTTAGCTTGTAGGGCTCTAGCCTTGTGTACTCCTCGCAAGAAAGTCCTTCAGGTTTGGTGCTTAACCACTGACTTTATACTGCTGTCCTCAAGCTGTTCAGCAGTTAGGGCACATGTGCAGTGGCAGAAACCTTTGGAAGCTGGTCAGTTAATCATATCCTTTGCAAGATATAACCAGTGTAGCTTAGACCACTCCAAAAATTATTTATTCAAGCATCTGCTGCTGTGTTAAGTTTACTTGCACAACTGCAACTGTACTTTTTTCATGTGTTATTTCCTATAGTAGTTTTGGCCTAAACTACTTGTATTCTACTTATTTCTGAATATGGGGGAGAGGGTAGTATGGTATGTCATTAAAATCAAAGAATCTAAACAGTTAGAAGCTTAAAGTTAATTTTCAGTCTGAGGACTGACCTATTGCTGTTTTTGCTTTCCAGCCCTCCATCCTGCCCTTGCTACATTCTGAAACTCTTGTCACTTCTGATTTGTAACTCTCTGTTCGTTAAATTTCATGCACATAGTCCAGCATACATTTTTACCATTTAGTTCTAATTTTCATACACCCCTTCAACTCTCTGTTATTGATGAGTACTACCTGCCCATTCCAAGATCTGCAGAAGTCACTTTGTATGTACTGATAACTTGAGTCAGATTGCAGACCAGATGTAGCTTCTTCCTTCTAAGCCTGAGTCATAATCCCTTTATGAAGCTATGAGTGTCAGGAACAAGCTCTGAGGCTGTATATGCTCCATGATAAATATTGTGTTTTATTTTTGAAAGGTAATTGGGTATTAACTGTTCGTTCTTATGCTGGCTGGAAGAGTTATACATGTACTTTCCAAGACCTTCCAAGACACGTACTAACACTTTCTTGATAAGTTATGTCTATCACAGGATGTGCATGTACGAGAAAACACACACTGCAATCTTATTTTCAAGAAACAAGAAAAGTGGAAAAAAGCACTTTTTTTGTACATGTTAAAAGAAATGAGTACCATAGATAAACCTCACACACAGACAAAGGAAGCTTTGTGAAAGGGTTAATGGAAAATTTGTCAAGACATTACTAGTCTACATTGTCTAACTGGACTGAAAACATAGCAACTGTCTCGTTCCCATTTGGTAGTCTGCTAGGAAAGTTGCAAGGGTTGAGGTAGGACCAAGACTGAGAAACTGAGCTGTGACAGGTAGGTAGGTAGGAAATGGATT
The DNA here is from genome assembly GCF_019279795.1 of Protopterus annectens. NCBI lineage: Eukaryota > Metazoa > Chordata > Ceratodontiformes > Protopteridae > Protopterus > Protopterus annectens. The sequence goes on from NC_056741.1 coordinate 1,809,287,347, forward strand.
ATTACAGAGGCTTGTCTTAGAATCAAGTTCTGTTTTGATGTACTCATTTAGACACATTAGAGGGAATACTTAACAGGACTCATTTCTTCATGGATAACAAAAAGATAGGGTCATCAGTGGAGGTTAAGGGGAAGAGTCTACGAAATTACTTGGACAGTCTGATTTGGTAGAATGATGGCAATTGAGTTTTTCTGCAGTCAGATGCAAAGGACTGCCCTTGAGCCTCAGCTACTTTGGTGTGAATTATCAACTGGGATAATTAGAATGGACGATAGCAGCACAGGAGAATGACTGAAGGGTGCTTATCACACCTAAAATACACCAGCAGAAGCAGAATGAGAGGGATGTGGTAGCAGTGAATAGAATGCTAAGCATATTCAGGTGAATAGACTCCAGAAGCAAAGAGGTAATGTTTCCGCTCTGCTGGCCCTTATCAGGCTGTATGTTGAATGCTGTGTGTATCTCAGATGCCGTATAGGAAAAAGATGTCAGGCTGTTAGAAGAAGTTCAGAGGAAAGACACTACTGTTGTTTGTGGGATGGAAAAGTAGGGAAAACTGAAGGAGTTGGAGCTCAAAATACATTTTAACTGTAGATGAGGTAAGAGAGAGAGAGAGAGATAATATTTATTATTTATTGACATTTGTTGACCAGGAAAAGTCCACAGGGCATGAGACCTATTTTCAGTGGAGGCCCGGGGACAAAATCTGCAAGTTACATGAAAATCATTACATGAATGGGTAAGGAAACAAAATTATAATTATAAAGCAAGTGAAATAATACAGAAAACTATCTAAACAGCAAATATGTTGTAAAAAGGCACAATACAGTAACAATGGAACATTAGCATGCAGGAAAATTATGCAGTTAGAAATATTTAACAAAGGGAAAGATAGAATTAGAAAGTTAAACTTAAAGGTAAGACAGATATGGTTAGAATCTTATAGCTAGGTAGTGGGAATAAGTAGATTATAGGTGGCATATATTTAATGGTAGTATTAAAAGCAGAAAGTGACAGAGAAGAGAAAATGTGTTAAGATGGTTGTATTGATGTGTGGACTATGATGCTAAAGATTAGGGATAACTCATATGGTGTAACAGTATAACATATACATAAGTATATTTGCTACGTGAAACAGCTTTGCTAGATTAAAGAAGCTGTGGATATGTGTTGCATGTGCAGATGGGGTTATCAGTGAGATGCTTTAGTTTTCTTTTAAAGGAGATTATGTTGTCTAATTCTGTAACTGATGATGGGAGGGTGTTCCACAGCTTAGTTATGGAATGGAAACAGAGGCAGCTACCTGCTCTTTTGCTAGGTTTTGATACTTTAAGTAGGTATTTTTTATTAGAGCATAGATTTTTGGATGGGACGTAAAGGTCAACGATATTTTTCAGGGAAGGGCAACACTAGGGTTTATATACAAGTTTATGGGCAAAGGTAAGTTCTTTGTAATGTAGGTAATGCACAAATTCTAGCCAGTTTAGTTCTTTAGTGGCCTGGCAGTGGTGGGTGTGATTTTTTATTTTATTTTTTTTTTATTTAACATTTGTTGACCGGGAAAGTCCGACTAGGTTCCACAGAGCCTGTTTTCAGTGGAGGCCCGGGGAGAAATGCTCCAGATGCATGTCTTTGGAATGTGAGAGGAAACCGAAGTACCAGGAGGAATCCCACGCGAACACAGGGAGAACATGCAAACTCCACACAGAAGGCACCCCAGCCGAGAATCGAACCAGAGAACCTCTTGCTGTGAGGCGACAACGTTAACCGCTGCACCACTGTGATTTGGTTGGGCTGATGCAAATTTTGCAATCTTATAATAACAGGAATGTAGTTTGTGTTGCTAAGAGTTGTGGAGATTGATGAAGATAGGAGACCCATATAGTAAGGTTGGAAAGAGAAGACTTTTTGAAAGTTTTATTCGAATGGATTTGTCTAAGTATTGTTTGTTTCTGTAAAGTTTGCCTAACATGAAGTGAGTCTTTTTTATTGCATTATTAATATGCAAGTCAAAGCTAAGTTTGCTGTCAATAGTAAATTCCTAGCAGTTTGGCCTGATTTACTAACTCTATTGGGGTTTTGTTTATGGAGAATATAGTAAAGTCTGTGGGAACAGGTTTAGATGTAAAGATGTGTAGTTTAGATTTATTAGGGAAGTAATAGCTGTGATTGGTTTAGCCAAAGTTCTGCGGATGCAAAGGCCTTTTGTGTTAACTTTCGGAGGCACAGATTATGGTTGAATTGTCTGCATATTGTATGGTAGTACAGTCAATGGGAACTTTATTTAGGTCATTTATAACAATGTTGAATAGTAGGGGTCCCAAGACTGACCTCTAGGGCACTCCTATGTTATTTGGGAGAAAGCTATAGAGGTTATTCAGCCATTTTACGGATTGCTGTCAGTTTTACAAGTATATAGTGAACCAGGTTAGGGTGGGATTAGAGCATCCTAGTGAGTGGAGTTGCTGAATAAGTTTGATGTGGGAGACTGTGTCGAATGCTGTTGAGAGATCCAATAGCAGGACTGATGTAAGTAGGTTACTATCTAGGGCGTTATAGATGTAATTTGTGAAGGAGACTAGGGCAGTAATGGTACTGTGGGATGGTCGAAAACCTTGTTGGGAAGGGGATAGTAGGTTGTTGCTGGTTAGATATTCAACGAGTTGTTTGTGGATGCATTTTTCCATTATTTTAGATAGAGGGGACAGTATGCAAATGGGTCTTAAATTAGATAGGTCATGAGGGTTTCCACCGTTATGAAGTGGGGTGATTATGGATTTTTTCCAAAGCTGAGAGACTGTGTGTTCTGCAAGTGATGAGTTTATAATGATACTTACTGGAAAACATATTGCCTTAGCACTAATTTTGAAGTATTCTGGGGGGAGATTATCAGCGGATAAGGAGCCTGGTTTCAGTTTGCCAAGTAATGTTTGTATTTGAGAGGTTGGTTGCTACAGGTTGGAAGTTAAAAGATGGTATGGAGCTGATATTGCTTTGAGGTATGATGGATGGGTTAATGGGGGTTGGGTTATTGCCTGTATTTACTAATGTAAGGATAATATCAGCAAAGTTTTTATTAAATATTTCACTGATTTCAACTGGGCTTTTGTTTGGAAATGGAGATGGGTTTTGGGTGCTGCCAGGATTTAGTAATGAACTGACATATATGGGTACATAATACTGTACTGAGATCTGAAGGAATTGTCTGCAGAGGAATGGCAAAAAGGAGGAGGATACAGGCACATTTTAGTGACTAGTGACTGTTTTTGCAAACAAACATCTTCATGGAAAGAGCTGTGAACATAAAGAATGAGCTTCTGGAATGAGTGATGGAGAGGAAATCCACAGATGCATTCAACACGGAATGGAACAGGTGAGAAAAGAGCAAGGGTAATAGAAGAGACAGATGGTAGGTAGAATGTTAAATGCAGTTAAACAATATACTCCGTAGGCTAATCGTCTTCTGCTGCCATCAGACAAATGCATTTTAATGTAATATTCCCAGCTGCAGGGAAGTTTTCATCATGTCTTTTGCCAACAATTCTAGCATTTACTTTAATCTTTATTTTATAGATGGACATTTTCCTTCTTAGCCACAGGGTCAGCTGTGGGAAATTATGTGAATCATATTGTCATTGCTGCATTTCTTCGCACTTTAGTGAAAAAAAAATCAGTCAAGTTTCCCAAACAGTAGAATTTTTTTTGGAACCCTGTTAGACTCACTTTGGATAAAGTTTTTTTCCTAACCTGGGAAAAGGCACAGAAGATCGTAGCATTGTTTCACTGAACTGTAGCTTGGGCCTTCTGTACTGGTCAGACTTTTTCTCAGCATTTTGTTTCACACACCAGTTGGTTTAACAATGATAAAGAATTATCAGATTACATGTTTTGAAATTTCAAGCTTTTATAAAAAATCTGTAGGATGAGTTAGGTTTTTGTGTAGTAATTCCATTAATTGCCTCTTTGATAACAGACCTGAGCTAGCATGTGCCAATATCCTGAAAGGGAAGAAGCATACCTTTTGCTATCTCTCTTTCTGTGATTTTGTGTTATCAGCATGCCTTTTATGGAAATTTTATTTGGTCTTTCTTTTTGTGGGTTGTCTGGTGCTTAAAAAAGTATTACATCTTAAACCTTCACAGAAGGTGCTAAAGTGATGATGTGTGTTTGTGTGTGTGTGTGTGTGTGTGTGTGTGTGTGTGTGTGTGTGTGTGTGTGTGTGTGTGTGTGTGTGTGTGCGTGCATGAGTGTGTGTGTGTGTGTGTGTGTGTGTGTGTGTGTGTGTGTGTGTGTGTGTGTGTGTGTGTGTGTGTGTGTGTGTGTGTGTGTGTGTGTGCGAGCAAGTGGGGGGTGGCAAAGACAGGAAGAAAACAGTCTTCTGGGTAAAACCTGTCAAGGAGAATGTTAACAATCACACAGAGCATTATGTTTATAAAATCTCAGAAAACATTTGAAAAACATAACAAGCAAACTGCATATCTTTTCCTTCCATGCAGAATTGCTGTATGATGATGATTCTTTTGCTCGAGTCTGAGAGGGATTCCCCCAAGTGCCTGTGAAAGTGAGGGACTGGAGAAAAGAAATACTGCCTATAAGGATATCTGAAAGTAAAGCTATAGAAAATAGGCAAGAGAGGACTTTAAACAAATGGAAGACGCTAAAAAAACATGGTACTGTGAGTATGTAAGTCAAGCAGGAAAAGTAAGAGAGTGAGTGTAGCTAAACAAGTGTTTGAGTTTCTGTATTTACCTTATCAAGAATTGATATCACAGTGCAGCCAAAGATAGAGTTGGCACTAAGCAAAATTACAGCTTTGGTTAAGTTCATGGAGGAACAAAGAGCAGAACATGATACTAAAAAATGAATCATCAGCAGAACTTACGAAACACTGGTGACAACTTTAAGAATTAGTTATAGGAGTTAAGGAGAAATAAGGAGAAGAGAATATACAGACAAATTACAAAGGCACAATGGGAAGAAGTTTACAGGGCTCCTAAGTATGCAGCAAACTTCAGATGGTTTAGGATATTTGTGTGGAAGTACCTGCATAGATGTCCTTCCATTTCACTGTTGCAGTATTCATTACATTAGGGATCCGCTGCCAAGGGTGGCCCGACATCTGGCCAGTATACCAAAGCCTTAGGTTCCTTTAAGGTATGCTGTATGTCATACATGTGCTCCTCATGTAGTGTAGGGCATAAAGGCGATGTCCAGACGTACCATCCTCAGAACTTCTTTGCCACCAGTCTGAACGCCTTCCCTTGATCTTCAGACTGGATACCCGTTCTGTAGCTGGTTCACCAAGCCATTGCAGATAAGTGCCCTGTTGTGGTTTTTTTTTACTTAGCTTTCTTTTATTGTTGTTTGTGGGGTTTCAGGTCATCCAAGAAAGGTAAATGCCAGTGTGGGAGACAGATTCCTTATAAAGACCACCACAAATAGTGTCTGTTTTGTCTTGGCACCTCGCAGGCCATATGTTCTGTCCTATCTGTCAGGCTTTTATACCTAAAACCCTTCATAGTAGACTCTCTTCTTTGGATCTTTATCTTGAAAACCAAAGTCTTAAGCTTCTTGCAAAGGACACAAAGAAGGCAACTTCCCGTTCTGAGGGACAACCGTCAGTGAAGAAGAAGGCCAAGAATCCTAGGCCAGAATTTTCTGCTGTTCAGCCTCTGCTGGACATCTTTCCTAAGGTGAGTGAATGCCCAGGGGTTCACCCAGCTTTATTGTTGGATTTCTCTGCTGCGACTGAGTTGAAGGCCGGTGGGAATCTGAATTTAAGCATGTCCGAGGAGGCTTCAGATGTTCAAGAGGAACCACAGCTGTTTATATCCAAGGGGCCTAGGGTGTTCCTCAAATGTTAGTCAGAGAAGAAGTCTCTACAATCATCATTGAATGCCGTCCTAGGTCAGAGCCTTCCAGATTTTATAAGGGGGGCATTCCTTTGACGAAAAAGCAAAATACTAAACAGATTACTCCTGTTCCTAAGGATCCACAGAATGAATGGCAGTCCTTTACTGAGGTTTTGCTTAGTGCTTTGATGGCATTGAAACCTCCTCGGGGAGTTTCTGTTCCAGCCCTCCCCTGGTTCTCTACTCCTCTAAAAAGACCCAGGGAACAGGATTCCTCTCAGGAGGAGCCAGAGTCAGATGAGGAATCCCTTGCTTACTCTTCTCATATTCCTTGTCCTTTGGATTATGTATCAGTGGAAGAGGAGTCTACCAGTCCTGATACTCCATTTAAAGACATTTCTTTTGGGGACAGGATCTCCAGGATATTGGAATTCTTAAAAGGGATTGAGCTCAAGTTTCTGAGGTGCAAAAAATGTATTATGAGCAGCTGCAGATGGATTCTCCTAGGCCTTCAACTGTTCCTCCTGTTTTGTCTGCCTTTTTGGATGCATTTTCCAATGCTTCTAAGGCTGCAGACTCTCAGCCCCCTGCTGCCAAGAAACCTGATTGATTCTATAGGATGCCTGAGGAATGTAAATTTTAGTACAAATGTCCTTCTGCTGACCCCCTTGGTGGTGTATGTGGCTTCTGACAAGCCGTCTCAATTGCTTCCTTCTCCCAAGTTACTGCCTTCTTATAAAGATAGCAGGACCATGAGAAGGCCAGGTAAGAAGGTTTATACCTCTGCTACCTTGGCTTTTAGAGCTGTTAATTATCAGACCCATGTGTTCAGGTATTTGTTGGATCTTCTATCCCAGGCCTGTCAGGTTATTTATGATCTTCCAGACTCTGAGGGTAAAGCTTCTGACCTTTCCCTGTTACGGACTTCTTTCCAGGTGGCTCGTCATTTCATCAAGCGTAGTTATGATGCAGCAGATGCTTCTTCTATGGCTGCTGCTTTTGAGTCAGTGATGAGTGGGTATTCTTTGCTTCAGCATCAACATTTGTCTTATGATATTAAAGCTAAGTTGATTGATGCCCCTCTTGATAATAAACACTTGTCTGGTGAAGCTACTGCTGCTATGTTTAAGTCCCTTCAGGATAAGGGCAAGGCTTTGCAGGAACTTAAACGTGTGTTTCTTTCTTCTGTGCCTAAATTTCAGAGAAACTACCCCAATAAGCCAGCATGACAGGGGTATTCTTCTGCAAAGCCTTGGGTTCACAATAAACTTAAAATATTGTGGCAGACAGTCATGTCATTCATTCAACAGGATGCTCCCAAAATCTTGTTGGTGACTCCCTTTTTGCCGAGACAGTATTGGTTCTCTCTTCTTCCACTTTTAGCCAAGAGCAATTGTCACAAAAGGAAATACTGCTGGCCCAGCTATCTGGAATTTTGTAAATAATTATATGTCATTTGTGAATATCAGCATGATTTATATGCTTGTGTTACAAATGTATTGGAACTGTATGTTATGTGTATATCAAACTGCTGGTACAGAAGGGTTTGTACAGTACTGAGCTTAAAAGTGCAACCACAGTGTACCCAATTGGAATAGAACAGAAATGTATCTACACTATTGGAACTGTTTAGATGTATATATTTTAACAATGGAAACTGCGACACAAGAAGTTAACTTCAGAAAAAATAGATAAAATTTAAAGTATTTTATGACCATATAATAAAATGATGTTATCTCTCAGTTTCAGTGTAGTAACAGACAGAATGTCTAGAACTAGAAATTTTTGTATTGTCTTGGAAGTGTTTATTATTTTATGACTTCTAGGATCTGCCTTAGATCTACGAAAAGTCCTTGTTTATGTTTTCACCTGGGATATTCAGATGATAAGAAGTGTTGTCATTCTGCAAGCTATCCCAGCAATAATATTTGGGATATTAATTTAAGAACTCTCTGAGAGAGAGACTAAGTGTTTTGCATTTAGTCTTTGACCTGACAGCATCAGCTGGCAGACCTATTCTCCACATCTGCCTTGATGCTCTGTAAGCAAGTTAACTAGGGTATAGTGATTCCCTAGATATAGTCAGGAATATAGTGAAGTATAGTTTAGATGTTTTCTGTATTTATTTGAGACTGTCCTGCAATGTTGTTTTAAATATTTCCTGTGATTTTGAACCCTGATATAACTGTGGTTATTTACTATTGTCTTATTCTTTTATTATTTATTATTAAATATATGTAACCTTTCATTGTGGCTGATATTTGTGACACATATTTAAGTTCTGAGAGTACTTGCATATTTATTTGGTGACACTGTGGGACACTCCTAAAGCTTTGCTCTTGGTTAAAGTACCATTTATATTGATACCAGCATTACACATTAAGATTGGACACCCTTTGTTAATGGGCTTAAACTAGCTGATAAGGACGTAGCTGGTGGCAGTGATAACTACCTTATAATCTGGGCAGAAGGGGACATAGCCAGTAAACCTGTGTCAGCCTTTCACAGGTGTGGGTTTGTGTATAAATCAAACCTCAAAGTGTATATGTGTCAGCTACCTGGGCAGGGACATGAAGCACTGGTTGGACAGAGAGGGTGATGGAGGTCTTAGCTTGGCCACTCAGCTGGGATCTTAACTTTATAGCTGTGCCAGTGGGGAGTCTTATTGAGGATCTGGAGCTAAAAGGAGAAACCATCCCCAGACTAACTGTGGCCTCTGTGTGCTGTTAAGGGAAATTGCACTTGATGCAGAGAGCTGCATCTGGACATACTGTTTGTGTACTTGTCATCCTTCCAATGTAGGTCCCCCACTGGTGTGAGTGGTGAGGATTGAGGCTCCTTGATTACTGGGCCAGTGGTGGAGCATCACATATATTGGTTGGCAGTGGTGGGACATTCACATATTAGGATTCAGTGGTGTGGATATTGAATTCCTGCAGCCTGTAAATAGTGGTCACTAAAGAAGCTGTTTGTACTCTCAATCAACCACACATTGAACATTCAGAGTTTCATATCACAGTAGTTTTATTTATTTTGTGTTAGCTTAATTAGTCAGGGAGAGCAGGCAAGGATGTCAGCAGGGGGTATGGCAAGCTGACAAGGAGCCAGTTGGCTGAGATATGCCAGGTTAAAGGACTGGTGCATGCCAACCTGACTAAAGCAGAAATTACTGCAGCCTTGATCACAGCTGCATTACAGACCAGAAACCAGGAGGACATGCAGGCTGGCCTCGGAGATGTACAACTCTCAGAAAATGGACAGTTCAACCTTTCCACATAGGACTTAAAAATCCATCTGGAGTTAAAGAGACTTGAACTGGAGGCCAAATGTTTGGAAATAGAATCAGCAGAGACTGCAGCAGGAGAAACACATGAAATTAGTAGCAGCAGAGAGACTGAGATATCTGGAAGCTGAAGAGAATGAGAGGCAGAGCTAATATGAAAAGGAGATGCTGACTCTTTGCCAGGGTCATGGAGGTAATAGGGAAGGGAGTAACTGAACCCCAAAAGCAACAAAGGTCAGTAAATTTCTTCTACAATTTACAGAAGGTGATAATTTTGACAGTTTTATTCATATGTTTGAAAGGGTATGTAAACATTATAATGTTGACCAAAGGCTATGGGTATGGTTCCTGACCCATGTACTCCATGGTAAAGCTGTAACTGCTATTTCTAAGTTCAAGAAAAACAATTGAGATGAGATGAAACCTGGCTTCTTTCATAAACCAAAAGACTTTTAATTCAAAGAACACATAAGCACTTTGGCAGCATCAAACGCTGCTTCTTCAGATGTATATTTGTTTTTCTTGGATTTTAGTATGTTTTGTGGTTTGTGAGACATTTATTCAGCAAATACGGGTCTTTATTTTTACTTTTACGTTTGCTTTTTCTAAATTGTCTGATACTGACTGCTTAAATTATAATACTTTTAAAATGTATCTATTAGAATGTTTTAAGTTACCACCTGAAGCTTAAAGGAAAAAGTTTCCTGACCATAGATGTAAGGCAGATGAAAGTGTGCATGAATATATTGCTGAGTTAAGCACTTATTTACATAGATGGGTGAGTGGGTGTCAGGTCACCACATCTGAAGGGCTGGCAGACTTTTTGGTGAGGGAACAAGCCCTTAGCACTTTGCCTGAGAACATGAGAATCTGGTTATCAGATAGGGAATATAACATCACAGATGAGTTGGGGAAAAATGGGGACCTATACCTAGCAAGCAGGGCATCACTGCATAGGAAAGGGATACCCAATGCTGCTCATGGGTGTAAGTGAACCCATGATGGGCAGCCTAGACAGCCCCAACAGAGTCCACCAGTAGCAGGGGAAGCCACTAGTCCAGGTACATCGCCAGGACCAAGGGTTAAATGTCTTAAATGCAACCAGTGGGGCCATATAGCATATAGATGTCCATGGAGGGAAGGTGGGGAACAAAAGGTGGGAGAGCCAGAAAGTGGGAATGACAGAATGCCAGCAGTAAGTTGTCTGGAGACAAAAAAAGGTACCAGACTACCACAAGAGGTTATATCCTGTCTTAATAAATGGTAAACAGGCCACTACTAAGAGAGAGACAGCCTCTGACCTAACCATTGTGAAGCCTGTAGTGGTCAAAGAGGAGCACTACTTGCTTGGGCAGTCTACTCCAGTCAGAGGTTTAGGAGGAACCCCATTCTATATACCCTTGGCTAGGGTTCACCTTGACTGGGAGGGTGGAAAAAGAAGCAAGCAAGTCAGTGTGTTTGAAGATATCCCTGCAGATGTACTAATAGGGAATGATTTTGATAATGTAGTACCATGTATGCAAGCAGTGACATGCAGACAAGCTTGGAGATAAGCATGTGGGTCTGGTAGCCTTGGGGGGGGGGGTCCCAGACAGACCATAGACTTGAATCCAGAACTGGTGTGGTGGTTACTTCAGAGAGGGAGCTACTGTGTAGCAGTGGGACTGAAGGTTGAGCCACAGCTGCTTGTGGGTGCTGATGTTCCCTTGGACAGAGTGACTGCAAAGGCAGAGATGAGTAGTAGTAGTATCCAGGCTTACAGTGAGGCACCACTGTCAGAGAATACCAGACTTCCTGTGGAAGGGGAGCTAGGAAGGGTTACAAAGAGAGAGTTGAGACAGGGTCAGCTGTCAGCCCCTACGTTATTACAAGGCCTGAGGGAGGTAGCCAGTGAGGCAACTGATTGTCAAGGAAAAGGGGAATCTGTATACTGGGACAAAGGGTTACTGCATAGAGTGGACCCCTGAGGGAGGGGTAGAGGATGAGAGAATATAACAGTTGGTAGTGCCCAGAGCCTAGCATCTGCCACTTTTAGCCATAGGTTCATAGATTCATAGACAGGCACTAGGCTATTAGCCCTAGGGCCTATATAAGTCTAGCCAAAAAGGTACTCTGGCTTTTGCTACCCAAGAAAATTATTTTTCTGTGCCCCTGTCAAGCAGAGCCACAGAAGTGATCCCCGGGGTGAATTTCCTATTTCCCATCCAGTCAAGATTTGTCTTGAAGAGTGCTAATGAGGAGCTCTGTTTGACATAGATAGGTAGTCTGTTCCAGAGTATGGGAAGTCTCTGGGACAGGAATCTATCCCTCCAGCATGTTCTGTTTATTGTGGTGACAAGGTTTAGGTCCCTAGAGCGTGTAGCTTGGAGGGATTGGGATTTCTTTAAGTGGAGCATGTCCAACAGCTCTGGGTTTGACATAGCTTTGTATGGTAGGCAGAGATCGCCTCTGAGTAGGCGATATGCGACGGAGTAAAGCTGGAGTTTTTTGAGACGGTCTGCATAGGGCATCTGTTTGAGGCCAGTAATCCTCTTTGTGAGGTATTTCTGTGGCATTTCCATAGCCCATGATATTCCCTTTGCAGGATATATGGGCATAAAGCATACAAAGAGACATATTATGCAGAACCTTTATAGGCCTGGGATTTCCAGGGATGTAAGATGGTACCACAGGATTTTTGAGCAGTGCCAAAAAGTAGCCAAGGCAGGAGACAAGGTGAAGGCTCCTTTGATGCCTTTGCCTGTGATTGAAGAGCATTTCAGAAGGTAGCCATGGATATTGTGGGGCCTCTGACTACCCCAAGTTCCACAGGGAAAAGGTATATCCTAGTGGTAGTAGATTTTGCTACCAGATACCCTGGGGTGGTGGCTCTGTCCTCCATTTAGGCAGAAAAGGTGGCAAATGCTTTGTTAGAGACTTTCAGCAGGGTAGGTTTCCCAAAAGACATATTGATTGACAGAGGTACCAATTTCATATCAGACCTACTGGCTTGTCTGTGGAAGCACTGTGGGGTGAAGCACCTAAAGACCACTCCTTACCATCCCCAGACTAATGGTCTGGTTGAGAGGTTAAACTGTACACTAAAGACCATGCTATTTGCAGACCATTTTAAGAGGGAGTGGGATAAATATTTGCCCATCTGTTTTTTTTTTTTTTTTTTTTTTTTTTGCTTACAGAGAGGTTCCCAAGGAATTCACAGGTTTTTTTTCACCCTTTGTGTTACTGTATGGGCATAGTTTGAGGGAACCTCTAGATTTGAATCGTGATGAGTGGGACTTTATGACCACGTAATAAAAGGATTTTATCTCTCAGTTTCAGTGCAGCAACAAACACAATGTCTACAACTAGAAATTTTCTGTATTGTCTTGGAAGTGTTTCTTGTTTTATGACTTCCAGGATCTGCCTTAGATCTAAGAAAAGTACTTGTTTATGTATTTTCACAGGTAGATGCTAAATGCTACCAGCTGCATCGGGGGGGGGGGTCACCTGGAACAGAGTCATGACAAGACGTGATGTCATTCTGCAAGCTAGCCCAGCAGTAATATTTGGGATATTAATTTAAGAACTATGAGAGAGAGAGAGAGAGAGACTGAGCATTTTATATTTTGTCTTTGACCTGACAGCACCAACTGGAACACCCATTCACCACATCTGCCTTGTTGCTGTGTTAGTAAATCAACTATAGTATAGTAATTTCTAGATATAGTCAGGAATATAGTGAAATATAGTTCAGACGTTTTCTCTATTTATTTGAGGGTGTCCTGCAATGTTGTTTTAAATATTTCCTGTGATTTTGGACTCTGATGTAACTGTGAGTGTTTTCTTGTTCTTTTAGTATTTATTATTAAATATATTTAAACCTTTCATTGTGGCTGATATTTGTGAGACACATTTAAGTTCTGAGAGCACTTGCCTATTTATTTAGTGACACTGTGGGCCACCACTCCTAATAGCCTTGCTCTTGGTCAAACTACCATTTGTATTGATAGTAACATTACACAGTAAGATTGGACATCCTTTGTTAAGGGCCTTAAATTAGCTGATAAGGACATGGCTGGTGGCAGTGATAACTTCCTTATAGTCTGGGCAGAAGGGGGCATAGCTACTAAACCTGTGCCAGCCTTTCACAGGGGTGAATGAGTTGTCCTTTAATCAGTCTGTTCATTTACCACTTTTTTTTCCTTTCTCCTCAAAATGCAAGTGAGAAAGTGCTGCACACATTGGATGTGCATAGACAACTCAGATTTTATTTGGCTACTACTAGGAAATCTGGTCAGCTGTTTGTTTCCTTTTATTTTAGGTCCTTAGAATTAGCTGTATCCAAGCAAGCTTTTTCTTTTTGGATCTCAAAAGCTATTTCTTTTGGTATTACTTTCATGGTAAAAGCTTTTATTAATCCATTGAAGGCTGATTCTACTAGATCTGTGGCTCCTTCTGGTGCTTTTTTCAAGGGTTAACTCTATTCTTGAGGCAATACTCCTGTGCATACATTTACCATGCACTACAAGTTGGATGGAATCTACAGAGCTAGAGCTGTTTTTGCTTGGGCCATCCTTCATGGCTTTCTAGAGGGCTGTGCTGGTCTTTCCTCCTCCAAAGTTTCTTCCTGAGCTTTGGCACTCTCCCTAATGTAATGAATACTGCAACAGTGAAATGGGAGGACATAGTGCAGTTCTGTAAATTCTTACCATAATAGTAGATGTCCTCCTCTTCACTGTTGCAGTATTCACTCCTTCCTACCTCCCCCTGATCCATTGATGTTAAGTTGTCTATCTCGCCTTCATTCTTGCTGGATGGGTTCGGAGCCGACCTCGGCTCCGACTCGGCCACTCTAAAAGCTCGAGAGTTGGTTCCACCGGCTCGAGGCTCCCCTTATATCCCACAATGCTAGGCGTGAGTTACCCCAGATCTCGTTTGCCGCTACAGCGATCGAGGTGTTGGTTTTTCTACCGGCTTGTTGGTAAGTGTATTTCTGTAAAGTTAGAATACTTAAACCCCTATATTTTTAAGTTTAAATACTTTTCCCTTAGTTTAGTGGATTTCTACTCCTGTTTTTCGGAAAATCCCATTTTTTTCCCACAAGAACTTTAAAGTTCTCTCTCGGGCCTTCTGGCCTTTCCCCATTCCCTAGTGGTGTGTGTGTGTTGCTCTTAATTAAAACTTTTAGTTAATTGTTTTATTTTTGAGTTTTAAAATAAGATTAGTGTAATCAGTGTGTCTGACTGAGTGTGTGTGGTTACACTTTCTTGTCTAGGATGTCTAAAGACACAAAGGTCTCAGGCTTCAAGAAGTGTGATGCGTGCTGTCAGAAAATGTCTCTGACAGACGGTCACACTTCTTGTGTCTACTGCCTGGGGCCTTTGCACCTGCAGGACTCCTGTGCTGTATGCCACGGCTTCAGCCCCAGGGTCCTGCAGGAAAGAAAGAACAAGTTGATCCTGAAGGGTCTACTTAAGCCTGAGGATTCCCTTTCTGTCTCTGGGAAGCCCTCCAAGGCTTCTAGGTCCTCGGCTCCAGCTACTGAGCCGAGACCTAAAGCTACAAAACCTATGTCTGCCATCGGCTCGCTGGAGCCGATGAGTCTACAGCTTCTGTGGTTCCCTCGGCTCCGGCTGGAGCCGAGGTAGTAGATTCCCTGTCGGCTCCGACCAGACCTTGAGCCGACATCTAGGAAGAGATCTAGGTCACCATCCCTTGGCTCCGTTCATTCGGCTCCAGCATCTCCTCTGCTGTCTGAACGGAGCCATAAATCTCACTCCTCTAGGTCATCGAGGCTGTCGGATCATGACCTTCAGAGGGTAGTGAGTCGACTTCTTAAGTCCGAGGCACTGGCCCAAATGCTTCAGAGCCCGACTCATCAGTCGATGCCTGCCCCTGTCCATCAATATGTTCCTCCTCCGACTCCGTTGAGCTCGGGCCGGGCGTTGGAACCGAGACTGTGGTAGCGTCAGAGCCGATACAGATGTCTTCGGCTCCGTCGTCGGCTCGATTTCTTCGTTCGAAGAATCTCGGCGCCGAACTTCCCTCGTCGGCTCCGAGGGGGTGAGTGGCATCGGACCCTTGTCCGACCCCGCTCTTCCTCTCGGAGCTTCGGCGCTGGTGAGTTCGGCTCCATCGGCCTCGGAGCCATCACTGTCGGTGCCGAGGGAGGTTCTCAGCTTCTCGGAGCGGGGACCTCTGGCTTTGCCTGACGGGTGCGTTCGAGGTCATGCGGAGTGTTAGAGACTGGCTCTACTCCACAGTCGGCTCCGTCCGCCCCTCCCTCACGGTGCCTCAGGTCAAGTCGACTCACTCCCTCATCCCGGACCGCAGAGAGCCAGCTCCTCAGGAACCCCTGTGGGATTTCATCCTCTTCCGAGGCCTCTCCTGATTTGGCAGAAGAGCCCCTCGGAAGAGGAAGTGTAAGAGGAAACACATTGACTCACCTGAGTCCATCACATCTGACACAGATTTAGATGATTCCGAGGGTTCCCCGTTCCCCTTCTGAAGATGTCTCTTTGCAGACATTCTCGAAATCCTCAAACAGAGGGAAATTGGCCAGCCCTCAACCCTTCGGAGGATGAATCTGTGTACCTTGAGGCGTTTGGCTCTCGCCCTTCCACCTCCTGGGTGTCTCCCCTTTGACCCCTCATGCAGGTGGTAGCTAAAAAGGCATGGACGGCTCCTGATTCAGTGGACCCCACTCCCAGGAGACCCTCAAAATTCATAACGGCACCAGCAGACAAACAGTTCTTGACAAAAGGAGTCTCTGTGGATGCTATGGTGGTAGCTGCTGCCACTACGAAGGAACTAGCTGATCCTTCAGTACCTGTCCATCCACCTAACAAGGAATCTAGGTCCATGGACAGGTGCGGAAGCGGATGTTCTCGTCAGCGACATTTGCTATGCGTTCGCTGAACTACCTGTGCCATTTTACTCGTCTTCAAAGGGACTTGATTAAAGAAGCGAGTGACATGTTGAAGGACCCTACAGCTGCGGGTTTTCAAGATAAGATGAACACTCAGCTGGCTACCCTTAACTCCATAGCCAACTCCTCCATGCGCCTCCTTTCTTATGCGGCTGATGGAGCGAGTAGGGCCGCAGGGACGGGTGTAGCCTTACGTAGGCATGCCTGGATGCAGCTATGCAATTTTGCGGACCCCTTCAAGACGTCTTTCACTAATTCCCCGTTTGATGGATCATCTCTCTTTGGTCCTCAAGTGAAAGAAACCTTGACTAGGTGCGAGACTGATGGCAAGACTCTTTCTGCCGTCGGAGTCCGTTTTTCTACTCCTTCTAGGCCTTACCCCAAAGGCCAGAAAAGTGGGAAAATGTGGTTCCGTAAACAATCTCAAGGGACTTCGCCTGATGCACAAAGTCGTTTCCCCGCCAGAGGCAGAGGCGGGAATAACAATGGTAGACGTCACCCTCGAGGCAGGGGGGCTCCGCAGAACCAGGGCAATCGAGAAGCCTTCTCTGATAAGCCCTTTCAGCATCCCTGAGGTGTTGCCCGACTGCCCACCTTCGGAGGCAGTCGGGGGAAGATTGTCATTGTACCCAGAAGCCTGGCTATCCCTGACTCAAGACAAATGGGTACAGTCCGTCATTTCGAAGGCTATTCTATCCCTTTCTTCGCATTCGAACCAATCAAAAAATCCCTTCCAGATGTTCCACCCGCTCAAAGGGATCTAGCGGTTTTGGAAATTTCAAAGCTGCTTGCAAAAAGAGCAGTTCAACCAGTTCCAGCAGACCAGCAAGGATCCGGAATCTACTCAAGGTTCTTTTTAGTTCCAAAGAAAACAGGGGACTGGAGACCAATTTTGGATCTCAGTATCTTGAACAGATCAGTCAAGAAAACAAGATTTCGGATGGTCACGCTGCAGTCCATCCTTCCCCTATTGGGAAAAGGAAACTGGATGTGCTCTATAGACCTTCAGGATGCGTACTATCACATAAAAATGAACAGACACTCCAGAAGATTCCTCCGCTTCAGGCTGGGAACCAGTCATTTTCAATTCAGGGCCCTGCCCTTTGGTCTCACCACTGCCCCCCGGGTGTTTATCAAATGCATGGCAGTGGTAGCTTCTCACCTGAGACGACAAGGATTCCAGGTGTTTCCATATTTGGACGACTGGCTCCTCACAGCTCCCACCAAGCATCTCCTTCTGATGGCCAGGGATTACACCTTTCGCATTTGTCAAAAGTTAGGCATTTCAATAAATTGCGAAAAGTCTGTTTTGTCGCCTTGTCGTACTATTACCTTCATAGGCGCAAATCTAGACACAGTAGACATGTCTGCGAGACTAACAGATCAGAGAATAACAGACATACACAAACTGGTCTCACTCCTTTTCAACAACAACAGAATCAAAGCCAGGTTAGTGCTGAAAGTGTTGGGAATTATGGCGGCCATACCTCTGCTTCCATTAGCCAGATTCCACATGCGAATCCTTCAATGGATGCTCTTTACACAATGGTCATACCAGCAACTTCCAATGTCCCACACCATTATGATCACGCAGGCGCAGAAATCATCTCATGTGGTGGATGTCTTCCCCTCAGCTCTTGTTGGGAAGACCCTTTGTTCCACCCCCTCCAGTTGCTACTCTGACAACGGACGCCTCCCTGATCGGGTGGGGGGGGCATTATCAGGGCAGGATGGTCCAGGGCACATGGCAACCAAACGAATGCCACTTGCACATAAATGTTCTGGAGATGAGAGCAGTGCTTTTAGCGTTGCAAGCCCTTCAAGACTCTCTTCCCTTGGGAACGATTGCAATCCAGACAGACAATATGTCTGTAGTGTGGTACATCAACAAACAAGGCGGAACCAGGTCCTACCCTGTGTCGAGAAGCACTCAGATTGTGGCAATGGACGATTTCTTCTCAGCGGTTTCTGATAGCAACGCACATCCCCAGGAAGTCCAATCAAATCGCGGACAAGTTGAGCAGAGCTATCCTCATGCCTCACGAGTGGTCTCTGAAAGACTCTGTTGTGAGAGAAATTTTCCTCAAGTGGGGTCAGCCTTGCTGCGATCTTTTTGCTACTCCCCAAAACAGCAAGTGCAGAGATTATTTCACTCTATTCCCTTTACCAGGCCAACCCAGCAGAGGCGCTCTAGTCCAAGTTTGGCCCGGGACTTCTGTATGCATTTCCTCCCTTCCCACTAATCTCTCAAGTGATACAGAAAGCTATCGCTCAGAAGGCCTCATTGATCCTCATTGCTCCTTACTGGCCTCGACAGGTGTGGTTCCCCTTTCTACATCAATTTCTATTGAGCGACCTTGGCATCTGGACCTAGTTCCAGATCTTTTGATCCATCAGTCGGGTCAGTTACATCGCTCCCTCTCCTCTGAACCTCACTGCTTGGTTCCTCCAGTTCCAACCTTAGCCAGGCTGCCTCAATTATCTCACTCCGTTCGAGATATTTTGATAGCTTCCCATAAATCTTCCACTCGGAAGATTTATTTGAGTAAGTGGAAACGCTTCACATATTGGGCTCAAGGAAGGGACATAGATCCCTTCACTGCTTCCATCCAAATAGTCCTTGATTTTCTAGCTGAACTCTTCCATGCAGGTTCATCTCCTCTACTCTTAAAGTTCAATTGGCAGCTATTTCTAACTTTCATGTGGGTATTTCTGAGTCTGCCTTAATGTCCCACAAGCTTTGCAAAGCCTTTTTGAAAGGAGTTTTTCTTCTCAGACCTCCTATAAGAAATCCTCCTTCTCCTTGGGACCTAAATTTAGTTCTTACTTCTTTGATTCTTCCCCCTTTCGAACCTGCAGCCTCCTGTTCTTTAAAATTGCTATCATGGAAGACTCTCTTTCTGGTAGCTATTACTTCAGCTAGAAGAGTTTCAGAACTTCAAGCACTCAGCTGTCGACCTCCTTATCTATTGTTTCATAAGGACAGGGTATCCTTACGAACGAACCCGTCCTTTTTGCCTAAGGTAGTCTCGACGTCAAATCTAAATCAAAGCATTGACCTCCCTGTCTTTTTTCCAGAATATTCCAATAGGTCTGAACAAAAATTACACTGGCTAGATGTTCATCGTCAGTTGAGGTACTATTTGGATAGAACAAAACAATTCAGAAAATCTGACCAGCTGTTTGTCTCCTATGCAGAAGGCAGAAAGGGACTTTCAGTTTCAAAGGTATCATTATCTAGATGGCTAACATCTCTGATTTCCCTTGTATATGAAATTAGACACCAAAAGCTGCCTAATAAACCTAAGGCCCATTCCACCAGAGCTTTGGCTACTTCTATAGCCTTCCAAGACAGACTGCCTATTGACACCATTTGTGCAGCGGCTACTTGGGCTACTCCTCACACTTTCATTTCTCATTATAAGTTGGATTTAGCTTCTAGGCATAGAGCTAACTTTGGTTCCACTGTTCTCAGGAGTCTGTTCCGTTAGGCCACCCGGGACAAGGTGCTAGGACGGTCCCATCCAGCAAGAATGAAGGCGAGATAGACAACTTAACATATAGAAGTTATGTACTTACCATAACGTTCCATGTTAGTTGTCTTCTTCTCTTCTTCTTCTCCCACCCTCCTGCCCCTGGCCTGGACAGACCTAGAGGAGTTGTGATTGTGACCTCTCTTTCTACCACCTCTTTTATTAGGCATATGCTGTTGTGCATATTTCCTGGATGAGGATATAGGTCACCCTTCTTTCTCCCTGGTTAGAGGTGGACTTATTTATAGTTATTCTCATACTATTATAAGCTGGGGTTAGCTTACAAACGAGATCTGAGGTAACTCACGCCTAGCATTGTGGGATATAAGGGGAGCCTCGAGCCGGTGGAACCAACTCTCGAGCTTTTACAGTGGCCGAGTCGGAGCCGAGGTCGGCTCCAAACCCATCCAGCAAGAAGAAGGCGAGAAGAAGACAACTAACATGGAACGTTATGGTAAGAACATAACTTCTATTTCTTCTGGATGTACTGCTTACCTCTTTTATCCTTGGACTGGTGTTCCTACTGGGGCTGTCAGTTCTGAGGATAGTAAATCTGGACTTTGCCTTTATGCCCTATGCTATGCAAGGAGCACATGTGTGACATATGGTGTACCTTAAAGTAACCTAAGGCTTTGGTTTACTGGGTGGATGTCAGGCTGCCCTTGGCAGGGGATCCCTAATGTAACAAATACTGCAACAGTAAAGAAAAGGATATCTACCGTTATGGTAAGATTTTACACAACTGCACTATATTGCTACATTCCAGGTAAACTCCATAGGGATTTTTCCCAGTCAAAGAGTTGCTTGGGAGGTAAAGTGAAAAAGTGAGGAATTGGGAACATGTATTTTGAGAATGTACAGATCTGACTGAGTTTAAAAACTCCCTGCAGACTGCTCTGATACAAATGTTGGAGGAACAAGTAGCAGCGAATAAGGATTTTTTTTAAACTGGAGATTGGGATTGGAAAACACAAGGCATAGTAAGGTTTTAACAGTTAAGAAGAGCAATCACAAGAAAACAGAAGTCAGAAAAATAAAATATGAACAACTGAATATTATAAAATAAGTTAAGTAATTCAAAGCCAAATATTTGTGAGATGGGTTAAAGTAAATTGCACTGAAATAAATGGCATTTATGGAAACCAGTGCACATGCTGATGTTCGAGAGGAATAGTGTAAGATAGTTTGCTAGAATTCAGTAAATAAGAATCTACAAAGTGTTTATGAAAAAAAGTGATGCTGTAAAGTGTACATATTATGTATGAAGGTTTTAACCAAAATGCCAACCACATTTTATTTTATATGCATGTATATTGCAAAGTAAAGTATAATGTTTAAATAAAACTGTGATATTTAAAAAAAATTGTCTTGAAAAACAACTCTAGTATTGGCACTTAATTCATTTAGAGGGTTGTCAAGGTCATTGGCATTTTTTCACTCTGCAGTGTCTTTCATAACAGAGATGTTTGTCTACCAATCCTCTTTTTTTGTCTAGAGTCATATCTGACATTGCAGTGAAACAGAAAAATTGCTGGCACTCTTTTATCCTCTTCCTTAGAATTCTGAATAATAGATTTTGCACTTTATGAATCCCCTGAGAACCACTTTGTGTCTTCATCTACAGAAATAAAGGGGTTCCTATCAGTTCATCGAAACTTCAGCAATTCGAACACCATATCTTCGAACTGTGAAGTTTAAAAACTGATTATCAGGAAGTCGCGGAACACCAAATTCTGGGAAAGAATTTGGTGGGCCGTTTCTGTGGCTTCGCGATTTTCAGCACTGTGGTGGAAAGTTACGGGTCGGGTTCAGGTAAGTGTGTGATTGTGCGGACGTTAGGGTTAGGGCATGGGTTAGGTGAGTTAGGGTTAGGGTTCGGGTGAGGTGAGTATGCAGTAGTGACAAACTTTAGGGTTAGGATGGGATAGGTGAGTTAGGGTTAGGGCGCAGGTGAGGTGGGTGTGCGATAGTGACAGACTTTAGGGTTAGGGCGGGATAGGTGAGCTAGAGTTAGTGCGCGGGTCAGGTGAGTGTGTGATAGTGACAAACCTTAGGGTTAGGGTTTGAGTTAAGGTAAGTGGATAGATAGCATATGCACAGTTTAATGTAAGGTTAGATGTAGGATTTTAAGTGTATGTGTGTGGATTGCTGTTTTTTTGGTGTGCTTGTGTTCTCTGTGTGTTTCTTGGAACAGCGATTTTTTTCCCTGGGAAAAAAATTGCTGTTCTAAACCTTTGATGGTTTTGCACTTCGAGTTTAGAAGTTCGAACATATGGTGTTCGAACTTCTGCCGTTTCGTCGAAGTGATATAGACCCGAAATAAAGATATCATTTACTTGTCTTCCATACCTTAACAACTCAGTGGTTATTGTTGGAAAACAGACTGTACAGGTAGAAGCCAAGTCCAGAAATAGCTATTAAAAATTTGCTGTGCATCCTTAGCTGAAGTTGCAAAGTTATACATGGTGATAATATGGCATGTATTCCATATATGCAGTACATGGTTTATACTGCACATATTCTGTATTTTGCATATTCCAGAGAGAGTGGCATCTTCTCTACCTACCACTAGACGCTGAGAGTGCTACTTGAAATTGATCTCTTGGCCAGGGATGGGCAAATAAATTATATTTCTGTCATACTGAAAAATAACTTTGGTTCATTATAGTTTGTGTCATCTTATTTCTTAAGAATTAATTGCCTTCCCTTCCTGTAGCTTGGTGCACAGACAGTGAATGATGCCCCAGCAAGACAGTGGGCTTTACAAAAAGCCATCACACACAATTTGAGACAGCAGAGGTGATGGGGTAATTCTGTAATGTACTGTACAGGAGTGGCTAGTATACAGTAGATTAGAAAATTCGACCTACTCTTACAAGGCACAGCATTGTTTTTTTAGTCCTTTCCTAATGACTTGGGACACTTATTAACATATGTTACAGAATAAAGGATGAAAGTTTGTTTCAGTACATTCCCTGTGTTATACTATGTTCCCTTTTACTGACCACAATTTTAAGCACTGAAATGGTTCCAGCAACAAACAAATGCTAAAGCAGCACTATAAGCATGTTGTGCAGTGTATTTTAACTTCCAGCATAATCTGCACACTTCAATCAAAACCACCTCTGTTTTAGAATAATCAAAATATACTAATGTAACTATTACTTTTAATTTGTATGGTTAACTAGTTTGTTTATTTATCTTTATATTGATCACAAACCTACTGTTTTTTGAAGAGAATGCTATGGACGGTTTATAATTTAACACTATCAGGTTATGGCCAAATAAATTACTCAAGCACTTCCCTTTTCCCTGATGTCTGCTGATTTAAGGGCCAGCTTCCACAGGAAAGCTACTGAAATATTAAGTATAAGGTGGTATGTATTTCTGAACATCTCTTATAAATGTATATGTCGAAATATGTAGGAATATGTAACTGAAACTGATCTAGGAAGCATGGGTTTGCTATTGTACAGCAATGAATGCAACTTATATACATTTGACTTGATTAACCCCTTCAGTTCATTACACTTACTGTTAAGTAGGATGTTACATTTTCTTAGTTCAGTTTTACGGTGTTCATTTCCCAGCATAAGAATGCAAGAAATAGATGGTATGTACTCATAGCTTGGATACTGTACTCTTTAGTAACATCAAGATAAATTTCAAGTTGTTCCTGAAGTGTGGGTAGTAGTTATAACTATGAATTTCAAACTGTTTTCTAGGTTGGTCATCTTCATGCTGCCTGTGCAAAGGATATCACCATCTCATTCAAGTCAGACAGCCCTCTTCTTTTTGATAACAATACAATAAAATGTAAAATTTGTAAAATCAGTTTTCAGCAACCCATTGACCAGATTAAAGACTGGGATGACCGCCTGCGTACTGTCAAATGGGTCGATTGTGAGAAATCTCAGACAACACCACGGCCAGCAAAGAAAAAGGTATGTTTTCTAAATGTCGTACTGGCAGCTTCTTTGGCTTTAACAGTTCCTTCACTATGTACTTGTTCTGTGTCAAAATTAAACTTATTGAAACATTAATTGTCATTTTGTTGATAAACAGGCAGGATAAGGATCTCCTTTGAAAGTCTGGTGAGTAAGCTTGAAAAATGATACCCTGCTATAGTTTTGGTTAATGTATGGTTTATTCATTTGCTTATCTCATTTTATTGACATTTAGTTCTACTGTTATCTTTTAAGAGAAGACATTAAGGAGAATAGTGCCAATAAACTGTGATGCAGTACACTACAGTAATAATGGTACAGGTTTCATAAGTATGTTCATCCTTCGGATAAGATAAGCTGAGGTCCCTTCTGCATGAGCTGGTGGTAGCTTAGGTAGATGTACAAGATCCCACAGCATCTATTGAAAAGAGTAGGGGGTCCTTTACTTATATACAATAAAGAAGTCTTATTTATAAATATTTACAAATGTACAAATATATAGATATGCAAATATATTTACACATATTCATAATTTTCCCTGCAATCATGCTAAATTTTCAGCCCTATTAGAGCCCTACTCCTTTTTCCATCACCACCATCTGATTTTACTTAATTTATTCAAAAAGAGTAGGGGACATTCACTGTTGCCACAGACAGATTTCCACTAGTAGTATAAATTACTACTATTAAACTGACAAAAGTAGTCTGCCCCTCAGGTAGCATAAGTGACCACATACCAACCTATGCCATTAGAACTCACCATAACCTAGATAAACATATATCTATAATCAACTATGAAATACAACAAATTTCAGCAACAATATTTTCAGTGAAAAACTAAAACAATATAACTGGAATGCACTTAGAACACTGCGACTAGATACTGATGTAGAACAGTTTAATAACATATTCTTATAGACTTTCAATAATCTAGCACCGGTATATAATAAAAGAGTAATGTCCAACCCCGTACCATGGCTGACAAAAGAAACAAAAAAATCATGATAACAATGGATAAAGCCTGGAAAAACTGGTATAAAAATAAACCTCAAAATGCCTTCCATCAATTTAAACATCATAGAAACCTTGCAAAACTCCATGTCAAACAGGATAAGCAAACATAGTATACAAACCTACAAGACCAACAAAAATACCCCAAAACCTTTTTGGTCATCACTAAATGAACTTCTGCACCCTGGCAAGACCACCACTCCCTCTCCAAAAACAGACAATATTTCACACAATCAGTATTATCTTTCTTAGATACTAATATGTATATGCCCCCCTCTCTCTATCCCTGTCCAATCAAAACCACCCACAGCTCTTCACTTTTAGTCAAGTACCTACCTCACTCATTAGGAAGTTGCTCCTTAAACTAAAAACTGCTTCTCTAGCTGTATACTAACTATCAGACTACCTAAACATGGCCGCAGAAGTCATATCCTTTCCTGTGTCCATACTAATTTATAGATCCATAACAGAAATATACGTCCCATCACTGTGGAAAAAGTCCTATATCATACCACTGCACAAAAGTGGCACAACTACAGGAGTTTAATAACTGCAGACCAATAGCAATCCCCCCCCCAAAAAAAAAATATTAGAGAAATGCATCCATATGTAGCTGATGCAATACCTAACCTCAAATGACCTGCTGTTAGAAACACAACAATGGCTTTAGGCTCCAGCGCAGCATTACTACTTCTCTACTACATTTTTCCGATATAATAAACCAACATAGAAACGATAGTCTGCTTGTGTCCACCATGTTCTTGGTCTTGTCAAAGGCATTTGATACTATCTCGCACCAGCAACTGCTCATTTGACTGTCCTCAACAGGACTTTCACAATACTCCTTGTAGTGGTTTCTTAGTTACCTGTCTGGAAGGCAACAAACTTACTCATCTTTCAACCAGTTACTACAAATGTTCCTCAGGGCTCTAGCCTGGATCCTCTCCTATTTAACATATTTATTAATGACCTACACACCTACACTTACCATGCTTGTTTAGTTCATTATGCAGATGACTCAACATTTATATGTGCAGCTTCAACAATAAATAAGCTCCAAGAGATTACCCGGCAATCTTTCTCCTCTGTAGAAACCTGGCTTAAAGAATCAAACCTCCTGCTCAACCCCAAGAAAACTAAGTAATACTTTTTACCTCAAAAAATTGCCAAAATCAAAAGCAATCTTTCACTATAAATTCAGCAAATAATACTTCACTAAAACTGTAACTCACAGTAAACTTCTAACCGTTATAATAGATGACAGTCTCAGATATGATCAGCATATATTGCATGCCATTAAATCTACACAGCAGGAACTAGGCTCACTTTATAGTATCAGTGGATTCCTTACGATACTGCAAGAAAAACTCTAGCCACCTGTGACGTCCCGTCTCTGGGCTAGTAATCACTGAGCCTGAATCCTCACCACTGACACTGGAGAGTGACATTCACTTGGAGTAAAAATAGATACACACAGTATTTCCAGATGCAGCTCTCTGCATCAAGCACAATTCCCCTTAAGAAAACACAGGGAACACATTCAGTCTGGGGTCTGGGTCTCTCTCTCTCTCCTGGGCACCAGTAAGACTCCCCACTGGCACAGCTGTAGAGTTGAGTCCTAAGCTGAGTGTCCAAGCCAAGTCCACCAGCACGCTCTCTGTTAAACCAGTGCTTCGTGTCCCTGTTCCAAGCAGTTCACACACACACACACACACACACACACACACACACACACACACACACACACACACACACACACACACACACACACACACACACACACACACCTGGGAAAGGCTGGCACAGATTTACTACCTTTGCCCCCTTCTGCCCAGACCATAAGGTAATTACTGCCACCAGACACTCCAAAGCCAGCTACTCTAAGGCTTTTACAAGGGTACCCAATTATACTGAGTGAAATTAATATTAATACCAGTGGTAGTGTTTGACCACTGCAGTAATTCAGGAGTGGCCACAGAGTCACCAAATAGATATAAGTACTCTTAAAGGTTAAAATATTCTCTAAAGGACCAGCCACAGTGAAAAGTTTAAATATATTTAATAATAAATAATAAAAGAACATGA
Organism: Protopterus annectens; assembly: GCF_019279795.1. NCBI lineage: Eukaryota > Metazoa > Chordata > Ceratodontiformes > Protopteridae > Protopterus > Protopterus annectens. The sequence goes on from NC_056741.1 coordinate 1,809,313,965, forward strand.
AAATGTGAAATATCTATTTAAGTAAACACCAGATTTTTAGTCACAGGAATAACACAGATGAATAGATTCACACAGATACAGAAAAACAGTATTTAACTAATCTCACAATATTTTCCTGACTGATCTAAAGAATTACTATTCCGTAGTCACTCTAGAGCAAGAAAAGATGAAGAAGGTGAGGGATCCTTCTATGTCAGGTTTTAAAATCAGAGTGCTCTGAAGCTTCAGTCTCATCTAGTATTAAAACATCATATTTGCCTTGGATTACAGAACATTAACATTTGGTCATTTGACTTCTGGTTTCCATACTGCCCCCCTTCTTAGATTCATAGATAGATAGGTTCATAGATTAGCACTAAGCTAACTGCCCTTGCAAGCTATTTTAAGCCTAGCCAATTATCCCTTGTGAGACTCAAACCCTACACCTTGTGTTTGTAAGGCAAACACGTTAACCATTAGGCCACCCTTCCAACTAGCAACTGACCCAGAATCCCGCACATATGCATCAACAATACACACACATAGAGATTTGATAAGATCTATTGCAGCTTCTGGAAGGCATAAAAAGATTTCAGACTTTTACCCTTCCAGATTAGCAATTATTTCACTGCTAAAGACAATACAGAAGGCTTCCTAGTACTTGTTTTCCCAGACATTTTGTCTCTTGCTGCAATCAGAACTATATGATACTATCTTTAAGGCCTAAATTAAGTAATTTAATTTCACACTATTTTTCAATGTTAGCTGGACTGAGATTAGCCTCTTCTCTTTCGTTATCCTCTATTAACATATATACATTTCCTCAGTTATAGCAGTAGAGTCTGATATAAATGTATGTTTATTTTCTGTCCAGCAGGACACACTGTTGATACATGTTTAACACAAGCAACTTTACAAATACATTTTTCGACACAAGCATCTGTACACATCAGTTTGAAATAAAAATGACATATAATTCTTTACAAAATTCCAGCTAACTATGCTGACATATGTTACAGATCCACTGCTCTTTGTTAATTTTGTACTTCAGTTTTTTTATGTCATACAACTTGCACTTGAGCTATTTTCATTTGCTCTTGTGGCAGTGAACCCTAACTAGCTGAGGTACATAAGGGAAAGGAGAAAACTTGTGGGGATCTATAAGGGTCTCTCTGCATGGACTTTTCTGGAAGATCATTCTGCTATTAGGGAAGCTAAAGGTCTTCATAGCAGTAGCAGTCATCTGGGCGTATCATCTTATATTATAGAGCCCACATCCTTGCTACCAACATCAGAGCTGTGTCCCTAAGTAGGTATAGCTAATATTGGTCCTCCTCACTTCTTTCAATCTGATCACTAAGAACAGTCTTCAAAATTATTTCTTGATATATTTCTCAGAGTGTTCTTTTGATGATTTTTTAATAATTCAGGGTAGTTAAGATGTCTAACAAAGATTGTCAACAGTTGCCCCATAGCACAAGTTGGAGGATGCCTGCATGTTTATACTGAACAGGAAAAGCAGCCCATGTCAGACTTAACTCTCTGAAGAAGTCTAAAAGTTTTTCCTTAATAAACAATAATTTATCATTTGGTGAGCACCAGTAAAAAAGAAAAAAAAGAAAAAGGCCCACAGGGCTTTGTTCAAATTATGTTTTCTTCCACAATCAGCAACATCATCTTAGTGGTGTATTGCCAAATTATATGTTAACCCGGGCTTTCTGAAAATGTAAGTTGCAAAGGTAAGTTCCCTTTCATAATTAAATCTTTGTTAGCATGACAATGAGTGTCTCCCAAAACGGGAAGGCCATCTCTTGGACATATTAAGGCTGGGATGCAGAAAACTGCCACCTTTGATGTTCATCATTACATCACTGCTGCAGTAACTTTAAGAAATATAGGATATCCTGTCAGGGATCGGACCTGCCAGTCAGCTTTAGGGCTCATTCTATGTGCCCTAACCAGTGATATGTATGATGGATGCAGAAAAACAGTGGATCAAATACCAAATAATTCAGAAATGTCTTGCCACTGAAAAGAGCACGCCTCTGCAGGCTTTGGGAGATCAACATTCAGCTAGTGATTCTACTAAGCTAGGCTGATGCCCCTTTGGGAATTACCTTCCATACGTTTTTGTCTATAAAAAATATTGATCTTTTGTTGTATAATTTATGTTAGGCATTTTTGTCCATTAGAATTCTTGTCACAAGAAAGTTTTTCATCACAGCATCAGTTTGTATTATAAGACATCTCTGAGGCAATGTCCGTGTAAAATTGTATTTTTCCTTTAAAAAATGATGTTTTATTTCAGAAGTTTTCTGTGGAACTCTTTCTTTAGTGGATAGAGAGTTTTGTTGATTTTTCAACAAGAAGGTTTACTTTTCTGCCAGAAACTGTGAACGACCCTTCTCAGCTATGCTAACTGTAAACACTATTTTCAGCAGTAAATCTGCTCTGATTCCCTGATGTTTGCATTTGTTATGAGGAAAATGTTCTGCTTATGTGTTACTTTATTGCATGGAGTTAGAGCAACTGCGTTTGGCGCTTGTGGCAAAAAAGACTTTACCTCACTAAAAGACTTCGGGGCACAAGTAGCATGCGATATGCACACTGCCTCAAAGTCCTATCTCTGTATTTTGTCTCCTACAGGCTGTTGAGGGGAGCTCTATGCCTGGCATAGAAAGCATTGCCAGACCACACCCTGATGGACCTCCTGCATATTCACAAAACAAACAACATCAGAATTACACATTCTAAAGACTTTAAACCTTGCCTGTGATATAAATAGGTCCTGCTGGAGAGACAGGTATGTATCCCAGAGACTACCCCTTCTCTTGAACAGACTCCCCATCCAAGTGAAGCAGAGTTCCTTCCTAACCCAATTCAAGTATAACTTGAACAACTGGATGGCAAACAGGAAAGTTATACTTGGTTTGGCACCTAAGTTTCTAATGGACCCAGATGGTCTGTAAAAGGCTCATCTTCCAGACCCCTGCTTGTAAATGTTTCATGTCCCAAGTCATGTTGTAAAGTTTTCATCTCCCAAGCCCTGCTTACACTTATTGAGGGTGCCAGGACTTGTTAGAGATTTGAGATGTAGGGCTAGACTTATGAATGCCAATTGGTTGTTAGCCTAGTACCCAACTATGAACCTTAGTAACATTGTTTTTAATCAAGGAGGTGTCACCAACACTTCTTAGCTCCAGTGTCTGCCGGAAAGACTCTATTATCAGCCAGGACATGAAGCTGGGTCCAGCAAATACTACTGCTTCTTCCTCAATATGCAAGAAGAAAAAGCTTGCCCAAAAAGCTTTAGTCTACAAGACAGCTTCCTTCTTGGTTCAGATGCTAATGGGTGACACGGCTGTGGCCAACAGTTGTTCCTCAGACCACTATTCTGTTTCTGCTGGTCCTTCTGGTGTTGCTCCTTAAGATGCCATAATAGACTAATGGTCAAGTACGTTCTCTGCAGCTGTATAGTTGCCTTGCCAGGGATGGAAGAACCACCCTTTTAGGCTTCAGAGAAGGTACTGGGGAATGCCTTTTTGTTTAGCCACTCTTAGGAGCCTCTTCTACTGCGTAAAATAAAATTTTATTGCTGTTTTCACTGTGTAGCAAGTTTTTTTTTGTTTCCACTGTTTAAGTATTTACTGGTATTTTTTTCACTGTTTTAAAGCTATCTGTTTTGCCTGCTCTGGTTTTCCTGCCAAGCAGTACTTAATTAACTGACCTGTTAACTGTTTAAATCATTCTTTAGAGCCTTCTGGCTTATTTTCTGATGTTTTAATTTTTTTTCAGTGTCTCACTACTATTTTTCTGCTGTGTTAAACATTTTGTAGTGTTCAACGCTGAAACTAGGGTAGCTAGTAGCTGTAGCATAGTCCAGATCCAGGCCTTCTGCTTCTGGAAGTGTCTGTAGTGGTTTGTTTGTTCTGAGCATGTTTTCCAGGGCATCTTGGATTGTAAGAGGCTTATCTGCAGTTTTGTGAGAGAATTGTGTTGTTTGGGATCTGACTAGTACAGGAGGCCAGTCTTGGGCTTGGAATACGCATCCTAATTGGTCCTTTTGAATTTTGTTAGAGTTTTTTCAAATTTTAGCTTCCAGTATTTAGGTCCTGCATCTGTGCAGTTTTCTGCTTGTTTGCATGTCACACAGCACCACACACTGCCACGCAGTTGTGCACCAAAGCTGGACAGTTAAATTCAACACATTTTCCCAGAACCCAGGCAGAAATATCCATTCACTGAGCTCCTCCATAATCATTTCTGAAAAAGCCACCCCTTGTGACAACAGTCTTCAGCCTAGCATTATGGATAATTGGACTACCCTTGTTTCTCCTGCCAACCTTATTGACTTGGTTCTCTTGAGGTATTGTAGCAATTGTTTCATTTACACAGACAACCCTCTACTAATAACACAATCTAGTACAGAGTGAGAGAGATGTATTTACACCAAAAATCTAGAATCCATGCTCTTTCTCATTCAAAACAGTAACACTTAGAAGGTTGTCAGCTCACCCACAACTGCATATTCACATATCGCTACTCATACACATACTACTACTCAAACACATAGTACGCATCAAACACGTAAATCACATATGTGGAGGTTCTCTTGAAAAACTTACCGAAACACCAGAGACCTACAAAACACTAGTCTGCTACAGCTAACACAGTCTCCACAGTACACATGACACATACCAAGATCACTGTATCACCCACTAAGCCCGTAAGGCATAACACTCAAAAAGCAAGTTTTCTTGTCATTGGAGACTCAATAATGAGACACACCGATGTCCCACTTATCAGGTTGGACAAGGAGAAAGTCACAGTTAGCTGCCTGTCCATTGTCTGGATTCACCAAATCACATATGCACTCAGGTCTCTCAGCAACAAGTACTGTTATGACTCTGTCATAGTTCGTGTTGGTGTGAATGACCTGAGATGTACCTCTGTGGACTAAATGAAGAGAGACATGGTCAAGCTCTCTGAGTATGTGTCTGAGGCAGGTATGTCCCTAACCTTGAGCAGCATACTACCCTCACCTAGAATGATACCACAGTATAAAAAAAAAAGATTGATTTCAATAATTGGCTTAGGTTTTGATGTCATTCTAATGGGATCCAGTTCATGTCTGCCTAGGAATCCATAGTCAACTAACCTCGCTGCTTAGCCAGAGATGTTTTGCACGTGGCACACCTAAGCTTTTGACTGCTGGCAAAGACTCCCCCGTGGTGCCTTTTTTAGGCAAGGTCTCGAAACAACATTACTGATGTGAAATTAACCAGTCAGAATAAAATAAGGGTCATGCTGCTAAATGCTAGGAGTTTAAACCCAAAACTGCACTCCCTGGAAGTAGTTCTGTCACTAGAAGATGTAGATGTCTGTGCAGTCACAGAAACCTGGTTTAAGGCCTCAGAGAGTACCCTGGCCTTGCAAGGTTATAATGCCTTCTGCACCTTTAGACCACAAAATGAATGGGTGAAAACCAAAGGAGGTGATGTTTCAATCTATATTAAAGATAAATTCACCTGCCATCTAGTTAGACTGGACAACTCCACGGAGTTACTCCAGGTCCAGGTTACAGGGGATAAGACCCCCATTCAAGTCCTAGCCAGTTATAGATCCCACTGCATGGGTCACGACACCTACAAAGCCTACTTAACCAAACTGAAGACAATGCAAATTTTACCAAACACACTGGTTATGGGGGATTTACTCTAGCCCAAACTCACTAGCACAAAAGTTCCTTGACTTTGTGAATTCAAATGCTCTGGAGCAAATTGTCCATACACCGACAAGAGGAACAAACCCTCTAGATCTGGTCCTCACCAACATGTCAAACAGGTGCACTGTTGCAACTGTTGGACACTCATTAGTTAAAAGTGACCACAAATCAGTTACCTTTCAACTGACATTAACACCAGAACTCACAAAGGGTGACATCAGACTAAAAACTTCACCAAGGTAAACTATACCCTCCTAGGTGAAAGAATAAATGCATTCCAAGCCCCACCCCAAGCTGAAAGTGGTAACTATGCCAGAGCTTACACTAATGCCCTGTGCAAGCACTTGTATAAGTGTATAAGCTTGGCTGTACCAGGCAGAATCAAAGCCAGAGCCCCAAGTAAAATCAGGCTGTCATGGTGGACGTCCAGGATCAACAAACTCTACAATAAACGTAAAAGTTGCTGTCAAAGAAAACCAAGACAAGGACCCAACAATGGAAAGCACACTCCTCAGCCTTAACAGGCAAATAAGACAACTTGTCAAATCCTCCAAGAGCTCCTTTGAGAGAAAACTCGCAAGTACTGCCAGGGATAACCGTAAGGCCTTTTACAGCTATGTACGTAACCTGAAGGGTAGAACCCACATATGTTTCACTCCCTTATCCCGCTCTTAACTTACAACAGACCCTCCCACAAACTCCTCCCCCACCTTACATATCTGAAGAACAGATCCTCAAAGCCCTGTCCAAGGCAAAGGACACAGCTGCTATGGGATCAGATGACATCCCAGGCTGTCTTCTAAGCAGGCTAAAACATGAACTAGTATCACCACTAAGTACCCCTTTCAGTCATAGTCTAACAACAAGCTTTGTTCCTGTGGAATGTTGAACAGCTACAGTTATTGCCCTCCACAAAGGTGGCCTAGCAACAGACCTGGGGAATTACAGACCCATAAGATTGACCAGCCTCATATGCAAGTTATAGTTTTAACCTAAATAGTATGTTATATATTTATTTATTTCTATTAATTGATCAAATATTACAAGATGTAAACTACACATTATAATATACAATGAATTATATAGTGTTTACTATTTAATCGGATAGGTTTCAACCAATTTATTGTACTTACAAGTTTGTCATTTATATGTAAGTTATTTATATTACACTAGTAATAAGGTATTATTTTTAATAATAAATATTAACAACATTAGATTTATATCATAGTATTTTTATATCAAATGAAATTATCACAATTCTCACACAGATAGTAACAATAGGACATGTATATAAAGGGATGGTATAGCTCAATATCATATTTTAATACAGTTTTTAATATTTTGAAGAAGTGAATTTTAAATAAAACGCATATTCATGAGAGTATAACAAGTGGGCATTATAGAGACTAGTTGTTGGCTACTAATGGTTATTACTATTATTATTATTATCATTATCACTTTCATTTTTATTTCTATTATTTTTTACATGTGAATATATCTTTAAGAATGGATCTGTTTGTTTTGGCGCCATAAAGTTGATTTAAACTGACTGAACGCTTCCTTTAGCAGTTCTGATGAAGACCAGCTGATGAATGGTTGAAAGCGCTTAACTGCTGCTACATTGCTATACATATCTTTATGTGTTTCCTGGTTGTTTAATTCCTGCTTTTGTGTCGTTTTTATTCAAGTCTTTGTTGCTTGGATTATGTTTGTTTGGCGTTATGTGGATTAAACAGTTGATTTGAGATCGTGGTGTCTATCCGGACTGTCGCTTATTGGTGGTACCGTAGTACATTTAGGTGGTTTGCACTTTACCTGTTTGGATTCCGATGTCGTCTCCTACTTCGGCAGCCTCCGGCGAGAATGCCGGTAGCACACACAACAATGGTAATCCAGCGCCAGCTTTACAAACAGCCTCTGCAATGGAATTAGCACCTGAAGGGAAACGGAATTTGGAAGCGTTTCACACTGAATTATCGGAACTAAGAGGTGAGGTTAAACATTTAACCGCACTTGTTACGAAATTATTATCAGGGGTTATTGAACCCAAACAAGGAGTATTACCATCATTAGCTAACAACAATGTTTATGGTGAAAGTGATTTCAAAAGCGTTTTAAGCAATTTTGATTCTTGCCCACCTGGTTTTTCTGTTATTCAGTCGGGTATGGCTAAAGGGATTAACCGGGCTAAAACTAGTCAAGTGAAACATTCGAGTATTCAACAGGATATTGTACACAGCAATCGTAACGAATGTATCGACAAGCCAACAGACCATTTTGTAGAGCATTCTGATGACAGTATTGATATACCCAATGGACAGAAGTCGGGACATCATAGTCCCACACAAAGACTGGACATTACTGCCCCTCTTTCCAGCAGTAATATCAACATTTCTGACTTCACCTTTGATTTTTCCCTTTATGACTATGACTTTGATTCCAAAAGGACAGGTACCAAACAGAAAAGAATGTTACCTACCAAGACTTATTCTACAGTTACAGCACACAAATCAGAAAATACAGTGAAGGGGTCTGACAAGTATTGTATACCATCGCGGACAGTGACAGACCCCCCGAGCAGATCGGAAAATCCTGATTTATTTAACAAGTTTTTATCTTTTGACTTTAAAGTGGACAGTGTTGAAGTTTCCGATCAAGTAGTCTCTTCATATGAAGGGAATAATAGTGTTGTAAAGGTTAACTTGAAGTCCATGATATATTCTCTTGGGAAGAAACTTAAAACTATCAATGGATTAAAAGTGGATAATATGTATTTACAGAAATGTTTAGAATACAAGATAGTACCTAAGGGTCTTAGGTTCTTCAAGCTGCCACTGGGTATTGATTTAACCAATTCAAGTATTACTGAATTTAACAATTTTTTTGATGAATGTGGTTTTAATTTTATAGGTATATTAATGAAGTATCATGATGAGAGATTGAGTAAAATTATTCATGAAGTGGAGGTTTTGAATACACAGATTGTGAGTGATTTATTATTTAAGGACTGGGAAAGATTATACAATAAGCAATATTTCGAGGCCAAAAAATGGGCAGACAACCTGTGTAAGAGGAAATTGGACAAAATTAAAAGGGATAGGGAATTGTATCACAAACATCAAGTATATGTGTGGCCGAAAAAACAGAATTACTATGCAGGGCAGATTAATCGGATACAAAATAGTGAGTATAACGACAATCTTAGGGATGATATTGATTCTGCCAATGCAGACAATTATGTCAAGCAGAATCATTTGGATTTTCGGACGCACCTGGAGGGCAATTACCCCCCATATCAGAGAAGAGGTTCAAATTTCCATGTCAGGGGGACACGATAAGAGAGGTTATACCATCGACAAATATAGAAAGTAATTTGAATTTATCAAATACACCTATTACATACATTAAACCTATTGGTGATAGAAATTATGAGGAAAGTGATTATGATAGAGACAAGGATGTAGTGGTTGAAGGCAAAGTTGCTACATTCAGGCATTTTAATATTTATAACTATACGGATCTACAGATTACGAAGACATATTTTAACTTGTTTGAGAAGGGATTAAAATTTATACCCAATCCCAAATTCTCTTTAACTGATGTACTGATTGATTTTAAAAAATATATTAGGAAGATCAATTTAGAGGTATTTTTCAAAGATAAGAATATTAAGACTGCTAATAGTATAGACAGCGGTATGAACACTGGATATACTTTGTCCATTAAGAGTAAGTTTACACCTCTCAATCACCCCGTTATTGACACCTTTGACAAGGTTGTCACTAGAGAGATTTATAGTGAGTATAATGAACTTAGAAAGTTAAAAGGTAATATTAATTTGACCTTGGATGAAGAAGGACTACTCCAATCCTTGAGAAACAACAATACCATAAGATTAATGAAACCCGATAAAGGGGGAGGCATTGCAATCTATGACAATATGATATATACACAAAAAATCTATGATATCTTACATGGTACAGGAAATTATGTTACTATTTCTAGGAATGAACTACATATTGCCTACCGGAGAATTGATTCATATATTGAGGAATATTCATTGGATGCGAGAATAATTAATGAGGTTTATAAATTTATTAAAGTTGAATATCCTAGGTTGGCCACAATGGTGGGCATTCCGAAGATTCATAAAGATATCAATGACCCTCCCCTGAGACCTATAGTCTCGGGTAGTTACTCTAAAACCTTCAAGATGGGGAAGTTTATTGACACTATTTTGAAAAACATATATACCCTTATTCCACATATGGTTAAGGATTCGTGGTGTTTCCTTTCCAAGTATCCAATTTCGTATGTAGAGAACATGGATTCAAAATTTATAATCACTATTGATGTGATTGACTTGTTCTCATGTATTCCCAAACAGGAGGGCTTGGAAGCCTTCTCTAATAGTTTAAGGAGACATACAGACTTGGAATGGGACACCATATGTCTCTTAACGGAGATGATGTCATTAGTTTTAGAAAATAACTATATTTATTTTGAAGGAGAACTATTTAAGCAGACCAGAGGCGTAGCAATGGGGGCGGCTTGTGCCCCCATTTATGCCAATCTGGTCATGCTTAATTGGGAGGATGAAGTTTTGTTCAAAAACCCGTATTTTTCCAACGTCAAGTACTATTCTAGATTTCTAGACGATTTATATTTACTTTGGGAAGGTAGTAAGGAAGATATGCTAGTCTTCTTAGAATTTATTGAAAAAAGCAGTGATTACCTTAAGTTTACGTATAATATAGACCCAAAAGGATTACCATACTTGGATACCTTTGTAACACATGATGAGGGAAAAGTAACATCTAGAATTTATAGGAAGGCCACCTTCTCTAACAATTACTTGGATTACACCAGTTGTCACCCTCCTAAGGTAAAATACAATGTCTTTAAAGGACAATGTATAAGAGCTACTAGAATGGTTTCCGAATTGACAGATTTGAACATGGAATTAACTCTAATACAGAGTTATTTTTTAGAAAGGGGTTACCCAAGTAGTATGATGATGGAGACTGTGACATATATATTAAAAAATTGGGGTACAAAGTATAAACCATTGTTGGGATCAGGAGATATCATTATTTATCCTAATTTGAACAGTGAAGGAGTGGGACCGAGCTATTTAAGGGCATGTATTATACCTTATAACATTGCCACAGAAAGAATTCAACAAATCATCTTAAAATTTTGGTATTTGATTAGTAGTGACCAATATTTGGTAGATATATTGGGCAATAAGCCCAAATTTATATATAGGATGGGTAAAAATATGAAAAAACTTTTAGAACATAACATAGGAGGAAACAAGAAATCTGAACCTCATAAAGGAAGTAAAAAGTGTGGGTTCTGCAATTATTGTAAATATATGAATTGTGTTAGTAAAATTGTATTAAAGAATGGATACAGGAGTGTCATCACTTGCAAAAATGGGAATTGTAATACGAAAAATGTTATTTACTTAGCTATATGTGACGTCTGTGACGCATATTATGTGGGGAGGACGGAACGAAGTCTGAAAAAGCGCATATATGATCATTTGTACAGTATTAGGACAAAGGATGATACAAATGCTTTGTATAGACATGTTCATATGTTGGGGGCAGAACACACTTTTAAATTTTCCATATTGGAGGAGATACCTAGTAACCCCATGGGTGGTGATGTAAAAGGTTTAATAGCTTTTAAAGAAGCTTGGTGGCAATTGTATACTGATGCAACTTGTCCACCGGGCTTAAACGATAATATTTCTATTAAAAGTTTATTAACATAGTGGCATTAATGTTAATAATTCAAATAATGCAAATAACATCCATTACTATCAAATAAGGAATATAAGTCTCACAATGCATTTACATCTACACTAATATTTTCAACTATTAGCATTCATGTTGTTCAACTGAACTTTATCTCATAGTATTATTTCAATTTTAGATTTATAATGTTGAATTATTATGTATTCATGACATTCAGTACATTTAGTTTCAGGCATTAATATTTTATATTATATATACTATACAATATTGTATTATATGTAAGTTATAGTTTTAACTCAAATAATAGGTTATATATTTATGTATTTCTATTAATTGATCAAATATTACAAGATGTAAACTGCACATTATAATATACAATGAATTATATAGTGTTTACTATTTAATCGGATAGGTTTCAACCAATTTATTGTACTTACAAGTTTGTCATTTATAAGTAAGTTATTTATATTACACTAGTAATAAGGTATTATTTTTAATAATAAATATTAACAACATTAGATTAGTATTTTTATATCAAATGAAATTATCACAATTCTCACATAGATATTAACAATAGGACATGTATATAAAGGGATGGTACAGCTCAACATTATATTTTAATATAGCTTTTAATATTTTGAAGAAGTGAATTTTAAATAAAATGCATATTTATAAGAGTATAATAAGTGGGCATTATAGAGACTAGTTGTTGGCTACTAATGGTTATTACTAATATTATTATTATCATTATCACTTTCATTTTTATTTCCATTATTTTTTACATGTGAATATATCTTTAAGAATGGATCTGTTTGTTTTGGCGCCATAAAGTTGATTTAAACTGACTGAACGCTTCCTTTAGCAGTTCTGATGAAGACCAGCTGATGAATGGTTGAAAGCGCTTAACTGCTGCTACATTGCTATACATATCTTTATGTGTTTCCTGGTTGTTTAATTCCTGCTTTTGTGTCGTTTTTATTCAAGTCTTTGTTGCTTGGATTATGTTTGTTTGGCGTTATGTGGATTAAACAGTTGATTTGAGATCGTGGTGTCTATCCGGACTGTCGCTTATTGGTGGTACCGTAGTACATTTAGGTGGTTTGCACTTTACCTGTTTGGATTCCGAGCCTCTTCTACTGCATAAAATCAAATTTTATTGCTGTTTTCACTGTGTAGCAAGTTTTTTTTTGTTTCCACTGTTTAAGTATTTACTGGTATTTTTTTCACTGTTTTAAAGCTATCTGTTTTGCCTGCTCTGGTTTTCCTGCCAAGCAGTACTTAATTAACTGACCTGTTAACTGTTTAAATCATTCTTTAGAGCCTTCTGGCTTATTTTCTGATGTTTTAATTTTTTTTCAGTGTCTCACTACTATTTTTCTGCTGTGTTAAACATTTTGTAGTGTTCAACGCTGAAACTAGGGTAGCTAGTAGCTGTAGCATAGTCCAGATCCAGGCCTTCTGCTTCTGGAAGTGTCTGTAGTGGTTTGTTTGTTCTGAGCATGTTTTCCAGGGCATCTTGGATTGTAAGAGGCTTATCTGCACTTTTGTGAGAGAATTGTGTTGATTGGGATCTGACTAGTACAGGGAGGCCAGTCTTGGGCTTGGAATACGCATCCTAATTGGTCCTTTTGAATTTTGTTAGAGTTTTTTCAAATTTTAGCTTCCAGTATTTAGGTCCTGCATCTGTGCAGTTTTCTGCTTGTTTGCATGTCACACAGCACCACACACTGCCACGCAGTTGTGCACCAAAGCTGGACAGTTAAATTCAACAAATTTTCCCCAGAACCCAGGCAGAAATATCCATTCACTGAGCTCCTCCATAATCATTTCTGAAAAAGCCACCCCTTGTGACAACAGTCTTCAGCCTAGCATTATGGATAATTGGACTACCCTTGTTTCTCCTGCCAACCTTATTGACTTGGTTCTCTTGAGGTATTGTAGCAATTGTTTCATTTACACAGACAACCCTCTACTAATAAGACAATCTAGTACAGAGTGAGAGAGATGTATTTACACCAAAAATCTAGAATCCATGCTCTTTCTCATTCAAAACAGTAACACTTAGAAGGTTGTCAGCTCACCCACAACTGCATATTCACATATCGCTACTCATACACATACTACTACTCAAACACATAGTACGCATCAAACACGTAAATCACATATGTGGAGGTTCTCTTGAAAAACTTACAGAAACACCAGAGACCTACAAAACACTAGTCTGCTACAGCTAACACAGTCTCCACAGTACACATGACACATACCAAGATCACTGTATCACCCACTAAGCCCATAAGGCATAACACTCAAAAAGCAAGTTTTCTTGTCATTGGAGACTCAATAATGAGACACACCGATGTCCCACTTATCAGGTTGGACAAGGAGAAAGTCACAGTTAGCTGCCTGTCCATTGTCTGGATTCACCAAATCACATATGCACTCAGGTCTCTCAGCAACAAGTACTGTTATGACTCTGTCATAGTTCGTGTTGGTGTGAATGACCTGAGATGTACCTCTGTGGACTAAATGAAGAGAGACATGGTCAAGCTCTCTGAGTATGTGTCTGAGGCAGGTATGTCCCTAACCTTGAGCAGCATACTACCCTCACCTAGAATGATACCACAGTATAAAAAAAAAAGATTGATTTCAATAATTGGCTTAGGTTTTGATGTCATTCTAATGGGATCCAGTTCATGTCTGCCTAGGAATCCATAGTCAACTAACCTCGCTGCTTAGCCAGAGATGGTTTGCACGTGGCACACCTAAGCTTTTGACTGCTGGCAAAGACTCCCCCGTGGTGCCTTTTTTAGGCAAGGTCTCGAAACAACATTACTGATGTGAAATTAACCAGTCAGAATAAAATAAGGGTCATGCTGCTAAATGCTAGGAGTTTAAACCCAAAACTGCACTCCCTGGAAGTAGTTCTGTCACTAGAAGATGTAGATGTCTGTGCAGTCACAGAAACCTGGTTTAAGGCCTCAGAGAGTACCCTGGCCTTGCAAGGTTATAATGCCTTCTGCACCTTTAGACCACAAAATGAATGTGTGAAAACAAAAGGAGGTGATGTTTCAATCTATATTAAGATAGAAACTCACCTTCCATCTAGGTTAGATTGGACAATTCCACGGTGTTACTCCAGGTCCAGGTTACAGGGGATAAGACCCCATTCAAGTCCTAGCCAGTTATAGATCCCACTGCATGGGTCACGACACCTACAAAGCCTACTTAACCAAACTGAAGACAATGCAAATTTTACCAAACACACTGGTTATGGGGGATTTACTCTAGCCCAAACTCACTAGCACAAAAGTTCCTTGACTTTGTGAATTCAAATGCTCTGGAGCAAATTGTCCATACACCGACAAGAGGAACAAACCCTCTAGATCTGGTCCTCACCAACATGTCAAACAGGTGCACTGTTGCAACTGTTGGACACTCATTAGTTAAAAGTGACCACAAATCAGTTACCTTTCAACTGACATTAACACCAGAACTCACAAAGGGTGACATCAGACTAAAAACTTCACCAAGGTAAACTATACCCTCCTAGGTGAAAGAATAAATGCATTCCAAGCCCCACCCCAAGCTGAAAGTGGTAACTATGCCAGAGCTTACACTAATGCCCTGTGCAAGCACTTGTATAAGTGTATAAGCTTGGCTGTACCAGGCAGAATCAAAGCCAGAGCCCCAAGTAAAATCAGGCTGTCATGGTGGACGTCCAGGATCAACAAACTCTACAATAAACGTAAAAGTTGCTGTCAAAGAAAACCAAGACAAGGACCCAACAATGGAAAGCACACTCCTCAGCCTTAACAGGCAAATAAGACAACTTGTCAAATCCTCCAAGAGCTCCTTTGAGAGAAAACTCGCAAGTACTGCCAGGGATAACCATAAGGCCTTTTACAGCTATGTACGTAACCTGAAGGGTAGAACCCACATATGTTTCACTCCCTTATCCCGCTCTTAACTTACAACAAACCCTCCCACAAACTCCTCCCCCACCTTACATATCTGAAGAACAGATCCTCAAAGCCCTGTCCAAGGCAAAGGACACAGCTGCTATGGGATCAGATGACATCCCAGGCTGTCTTCTAAGCAGGCTAAAACATGAACTAGTATCACCACTAAGTACCCCTTTCAGTCATAGTCTAACAACAAGCTTTGTTCCTGTGGAATGTTGAACAGCTACAGTTATTGCCCTCCACAAAGGTGGCCTAGCAACAGACCTGGGGAATTACAGACCCATAAGATTGACCAGCCTCATCTGTAAGGCCATGAAACGTATTATTATGGAGATCATAAATAAAGACATTGTTGACCGCCAAACCCTGGATCCTACCCACTTCAGCTTTGTGAAGAGCAGATCCTGCCTGTTAAATCTGGTGTATTTCTTTGAAAGTGTAATCAGGGCCATTGATGAGGGCAGATCTGTGCACACAGCATACCTCAACTTGGAAAAGGCTTTCAACACAATTCCACATTCCGGTATTACCAATAAGCTTAGCAAACTGAATGTTAACCCCTTCATTGTAAGATGGGTTGCCAACTGGTTCACAAACCAGACACACACTTTCAAAGTGGGTGACTTCACATCAACCAGCTGACCTGTTACCAGCGGGGTCCCAGAGGGGTCAGTGCTGGGCCCCCTGCTGTTTGGCATATACTTCTCAGAAGTTCAGGTCAAAACTAAAGGGTTAAGACTGACCAAGTTTGCAGATGACTGCAAACTAGGTGCAATCATTGAATCCCCAAGTGATGTTAGTATACTCCAGGAGGGTCTCACACAGACTAACAACTTGTGTATTGGTTGTGGTCTCTAACTGAATGCACAGAAATGCATCATCATTCCCTTTGAATGAAACAATGTCCCTTCACACTATCAAATCAACAACAATACCCTAAGTACCCATGAAGTGATAAGAGACCGGGGATCACAGGTTGACCTCAACCTTAACTTTGACCACCACATGTCTGCCATTGTAAGGAAAGCTTTCCACATAGATCACTTGATTAGTAAAGGCATCTCCTCAAGAGCAAAAGAGGTTATAACCCCCCTTTACTTGGCACTTATCCGGCCCATAATTGAGTACAACACCCCATTCAGTATGTACCATACTAGGGACCTGCAGCAATTAGACAGACTTCAGAGGTTTCTAACAAAGAAGATCAAGGGCCTCCAGCATGTGCCTTACACGGACTGACTAAAGTCCCTGTCACTATACTCCGTATCATATAGACTTCTTAGGGGAAACTTATGCCTGGCCTACAGAGCAAACCAAGACCCAAACTTAATGAACTTACTGCATATCTGTAAATGAGATAGGTCTAGGGCTACCCATTCCAGGGACTTAATATGGCCTGCAACTTAAACAGGACATGCTGGAGGGACAGATTTATCTCCCAGTGACTGCCATGTCTTTGGAACAGGCTACCAGTTCATGTGAAACAAAGCACCTCTATGACACTGTTCAAGAGGAACCTGGACGAGTGAATGGGGCACCATAAATTCTAACTGGGGATAGTGCCGACAACCCTCCTGGACATGGGCAGTTATCATTAAATGCAATCTTGGATATTGACTAGTACTTCTACGGTATTACATTGGGTTGAAACATCTAGGCTTAAAATGATGTCTGGGTGAGTAGTCTAGTAATCTCCTATGATCCTAAGACCATCCATTTAGCTGCTGTTTATCTGGGTGATCTTCTAGAAAAAGGTGAGATAATTTTAGTCTTTGAGTGCGGATTTTCCTCCTCTTCAAAACAGGAAAAATAATTACTTCCCTCTCAGAGTATGATTTCCAATCTGAGGGACAGGATATGGACTGAGACTGCATTTCTCATAGTCCTTCTATTTAATATGGAGATCCTCATTCTGGCCAGAACATTTCCACAGATTCTACTTCTGAAAAAATTGACTTTTTCTAATACTATTGCCAATATAAGACACTTTCCAGTGGGAGCAAAAAGATACATCTACTGTAGATAGTAAAATTGATTACATATGGATTTTCCTCATCTGGCAGCTTTTCCTCCTGTTTTGCCAGCCTGCACTTCTCCTGACAGTCAGCCCCATTTTCCCAGAAAGTCTGATATGTTGTACAAAGTGCTCTGTCCCATAAGTTTTTTTTTTTTTTTTTTTTTTTTTTTTTTTTATCCCAAGGCAGATCTTCCAGTAATTTCCATGTTAATCAGCTTCCACCCTTACCCCTTCTCACAAACTGGGAATGGTTTTTGAATAAGTTTGTTAAAAATGTTTATTCTCCTTCCACATTGGCCTTCAGAATTCTAAACCATCAGGCACACATCCAAGTTTTTGTTGGCTTCCTATGACAATTTAAGGAATTTAATTTCTGGTCTTCCTCCTTAAGATACTACAGCTTCTATGTATTCTGTAGTACGTGTTATGTCTCAGGTTTTCAAACATTCTTTAAAATGTGCTTAAGACATTACTGATGATTCCAGGGCTGGTGGCACTAACTTGCATTATAAAAGATTTCCTTGGATATAGTCTCAAAATGTACTAGGGGATGTTAAAATTGAAATTTAAATGCCTCCCTGGATAAATATGTGTTACTATGTCTTTCATCTGTGGATGTACTTAAGGGTTTGGATGAAAGGGATAAGTTAATTCATGGGGTTACTCAGATTTTACAACTATTTTCCCCCCAAAAAATTAACAAAAGCATTTCTGCCAGTTTATGTTTTTCTTTTAGAAAGCAGAATAAGCATAGAAAGCAAGGTT
The DNA here is from genome assembly GCF_019279795.1 of Protopterus annectens. NCBI lineage: Eukaryota > Metazoa > Chordata > Ceratodontiformes > Protopteridae > Protopterus > Protopterus annectens. Next base: position 1,809,332,178 of record NC_056741.1, read on the forward strand.
CAGGCAACCAAATTTAAAAAAAACAGTGAGTAGCAGGGAGATTTGAAGAAGAAAGGTGACACCCCTCACAACTAGGAACAACCTAAAAAATAATCAGACTACTATATATTTCTCATTCCCCACCCTGTCAACCCCATAAATCACTCATAATGTTTAGCTCTTCATTATCCTTTGTGGCACCAGATAACTTCAGACAGTTTGATTTTGAAAATCATTCTAAAAGGTTACAATTGGCAGTGGGACTCCATCCCTAATTTTCAAGGGATACCTTCACTTTCTGCCAATCAGAATTGCCTGTTCCCTCCTATTTTAAATCAGATACAGTCTCGGGGAGTAATAGAACTGGTTCCTTTAGATCAAACTGAGAAAGGATTCTATTCAAGGCTTTTTTTTGGTGCCTGTGAAACAGAGAGTCCGGAGTCCTGTCCTAGACCTTTCTTTTGTAAATCTTCATATCATAGTTCCACATTTCAAAATCCTTTCTCTGCAGATGTTCATTATTCATAAATTCATTTTTTATTTACTTTATTTATTTATTTTACATTTGTTGACCGGGATTGTCAGACTGGATGCATGTCAATTTTCAGCAGAGACCAGGGGAGAAAAGCTCCAAGGTAAGCAGTTAAGATTGCAGATACAACATTACATGTTGCAAATAGAATATTTACATTGATTACATACGTAAACAAGTTATGCAAATTCCACAGGTTAGAGGTAATCCCAAGTGTAAGTTAGGATTAAATTACACAAGTAATCTGATTTAACAGTTTTACTCAATCTAGAGGCGAGTTAGCCAAGCTTGATACATTGACATAGCCAGTTAAGTGTCAAATGTTGTTTGAGTCTTGTCTTAAATTGACACAGGGTGGAAAGTAAAGTAACATCAGCTAGGAGAGAGTTCCAGGATCTACCTACAGAGTTGGCAAAGAGAGAGTCACCGGCTGTGTTATTAATTTTGCTAGTCTGAATTAATAGTCTGTTAGAGGATCGACGCGGTCTAGGATTGTTATAAGGGGTGATAATGTTTTTAAGTGCAGGAGTATTGTCTGGATTATAGAGGATTTTATAGCCCATAATCAGTTGGTTATACTGGATTAGACTGGGTAGTTCTAGCCACCCAAGCTGGTTTAGATTGATACAATGATGTGTCCTAAAAGGCAGCCCAGTGGCAAATCTGGCAATGTGGTTGTAGCAGATTGAGAGTTTGTTAAGGACAGACTTGTTTAAATTAGATAGTAAAGGGGATGCATAGAGAAGAGTTGAAAGAAGGTGAGAGCGAGCTATGGCAATTTTAGCTGGAGGGGTTAGGAAGGCTTTTATTCTGTAAAGTGACCCAAGTTTTATGCTGATGGTTTTGTTAGATTGGTTAACATGTAGGTCGAATTTTAGATTATTTTCTATGATGACACCTAGTAGTTTTGTAGAGGGGTCAGGGGAGATTATTCTGCCATAATTTCCTTTTATGGTAAAGGTGAATGCAGTAGACCTATGTGTTGGTGAGAAAAACAGCATTTTAGTTTTTTTGGGATTTAGGATCAGACGACAATCAGAAAGCCAGTTTTCTATCGTATTAAAGGTCGTCTGGGTAGCTGACCATAGCTCTGTTGGAGATGTGGCTGAGCAAATCAGGGTGGAGTCATCAGCATATTGGATACAGCTGACATTTGGGATGACAGTATAAAGGTCATTAATGAAGATGGAGAACAGCAGGGGCCGTAGTATAGAAACCTTGTGGTACACCAAGGGTATTAGGTAGGAGGTTAGAGAGTTTGTTTTGCCAAGGGCAGCCTGCTGTCTGCCATTCAGATAGGATTGAAACCATTGAAGGGCTTTAGTATCTAGACAGAATATTTTCAGGGTGTGGATTAAAAGTTGGTGATCAACCATGTTGAATGCCTTGGAAAGATCCAAGAAGAGGGCCGAGGATATATAATTATTGTTGCAATTATGGTTTATAGTGTTGGTGAAGGCTAGAAGGGCTGAAGTAGTGCTGTGGTGGGGTCAGAAGCCATGCTGGGGGTCTGCCATAAGGTGATTCTGGATTAGGTGGTGCATCAGTTGTCTATGAATACATTTTTCCATAATCTTTGCAAGTGGAGATAGTATAGCTATTGGACTATAACTGGATAATTCAGTAGAACTGCCTCCTTCGTGAAGTGGGTTACATAGGATATTTTCCAGATGGCAGGAATTTTAACTTCTGCTATGGTTCGATTGATTAGTATTGAGATGGGGTAAGCAACAGCATCAGCTGATTTTTGTAGGTACTCGGCAGGGAGTTGATCAGCAGAGAGTGTTGTGGGTTTTAATTTTTTGATCAAGGTACGCATAAGTGAAGTGGCGACTGGTTGGAAGTAGAACGAGAGTTGGTTTCTAGAGGTGGTACCTTCAGGGCCGGGGGAGCTAGGAGGTAGTTAGCTAGCTAGGGCTTGAAGTGTCTCAGTAAAGAATCAGTTAAAACTGTCTGAGATATCCTCAGGGGAGGGTTATCAATGGTAGCAGCGGGGATAGGGGTTGAAGTTTGTCCAGGATGGAGTAGTTTATTTAGGCCTGCCCACAACTTCTGAGGTTATTTTGATTTATTGTCTGTAAATTACAGTAGTATTGTTTTTTGTCTTGTAAAATGAATTTTTGTGTTTCGTTCCTAGCTTGCCTGTATTTTTAATGTGATCTTGGGTTTTTTTAGTAGTACGCCATAATGCCCATGCTTTGTTTCTAAGGGTAATTTTGAGTTTGGACTCTTTAGAAAGCCATAGCGCAGTTTTTGCCTTTGTTCTTTTTGAGCGAACAGGTGCATGCAAATCAAGGATCTCAAGGAATTTGTTATTAAAGTATACAACTGCTTCCACTAAGGGGAGGTGTTTTAGAATAGACCAATTACATGAGTTTAGTTCTTGTTGGAATTTGGCAGGGTCAAAGTTATTTTTGTTTCTTATCATTCTGAGTGAGGGTTGTTGGGGGTTAATGGCTTTGTGCTTAATTATATAAGTGAGAAGGTGATCACTTAGGTCATCAGGGAGAGTTCCAGAGATGTACATTTGGGGGTGACTATTTATGAATACCCAGTCAAGTATGCTTTCTTTTTGGTTAGGTTTACCTATCCTGGTAGGGATAGTTATGATTTGTGTAAATGCATGCAGGTTCATATGGGTGGTTGAGGATTCTGAGGAACAGGTGCCCCAGTCTGTTAAAATCACAGAGTAGTAGGGTTTCTTGGGGGTAGTGACATGATAGCCAGTGAAGGGTATCTTCAAGTGTAGATATATTGTTACCTGGAGGAATGTACATACAGATGATATTGATATATTTATTTTTATTAAGTTGCAATTTGGTGGCAAGAATCTCTGAATTATTAATCTGAGGTGGTTGTATAGCATCTATGGTGACATTCAACTCAGATTTATAGAGAACAGCTACCCCACCCCTTCCTGGAAATACGATCTAGACTGTGTATGTTGTACCCAGGTGGTAACACTTCATTGTCTGTAGTGTTAGGTTTTATCCAGGTTTCAGATAAACAGAGAATCTCAGGGGAGTGGACAGCCAGGAGTGCATGCAGTTCATGTACCTTGTTATTAATGCTTCTAATATTGAGGTGACAGGCCAGGAGAGAGTTAGTTGGCCTATTCATTGTAGGTTTGTAGCTTGGATTACAAGTAGAGGGGGTATGTATATCTGAAGTGGATGGGCCAGGGTTAGGGTGGATATCAACAACAAGTGTGAGGTTAGGTCTATACCTAGTGATGAACTTCAGGAATTTGTTTAATAAATTTATGGTAATGTTTGGATCTAGAGCTAATGTGTCTGGTATTGATGTATTGATAGAGTGAACAAGATGTTGGACAAGACACGGTACGGTAAATATTGTTAAAGGTGGGAGGATTTACAGCTGGGGTGATAGTATGGCCTTTTGGGACCTGAAATCCCATGAGAAACTGGTTTTCATACAAGGTAAGGAGGTATGGGGTGAGCAAGAAGGTTAGTAAAGAGGAGTATAACATTATTTGTGATAAAGTTTGTGTGTTAAGGAACTGTTTTACCTTGTGATACAACACCAGAAGTTGGAGTGATAAAATATAGGTAATGGAATGGGGTGGGAGAGAGCCAGACGAAAGCTGATAGGTACTATTAAAATATAGGTGATGGAATGGGGGTGGGTGAATGCCAGATGAAAGCTGATAGGTACTATTAAAATATAGGTAATGGAATGGGGGTGGGAGAAATTATGCCAGATTGCAGTCTACAAGGTTTCCTAAGGCTTCCTAGAGCAGTAAGGTAAGTATTTCAGCTCTTTATTATACTAGCTGTAGGTTAGCTGTTTGTAATATAATTTCATCACAATAAACAAAACATGCTGGAGGGATAGGTTCCTGACCCAGAGGATCCCCAGACTCTGGAATAGACTGTCCATTCATGTCAAACAGTGCGCCTCTTTGGCCCTCTTCAAAAGTAACCTTGATGATTGGATGGGAGAAAGGAAATTCACCCCAGGGATCATGTCACTTGCCCTGCTAGACAGGGGCCCAGGGAAGTAATTAGTGTGGGAAGTAGTAGCCAGAAAATTTTTATGGCTAGGCTTGTATAGGCCCTATGGCCGATAGTCTAGTACCAACCTATGAACCTATGTTATAGTTTTATACAACTTTTGTTTTTTTTTTCAAGGTTAGATATACTATTGTTAGAGGGCAGGGGTCAGACTACTCTTTATTTAGGGTTTGGAGTAAGCCAATTTGTAATGGGGGACAAATTTACCCAATTCAGCAAGCTTTAAGTTTTAACCTTAGCAGTTTGTAGTGGGCTGACCTCAGTTTACTGTATTCAGCAGAGGTTCAGCAGGGTAGCGTCCTTCTAGCTCAGAGAGCACTTTTAGGGATGTTATATGAGGGGAACTACCTGAAAATTAGAGTAGAGTAAGATAAAATAATTAGCTAGGAGGCAATAAACTATTATTACAGAAAAATCCAAAAGGTAACCTTGTAGAAATGGCCACACAACCCAGAAGTACTTTTCATCAATTTAATGTAAAACCATAAATCCACCAATAACGCAGCTCAAACCATACATACGTTTTCGTTTCATATAGACTTCAGGTGCCTTTGAGCAGCTTTATTGTGACTATTATTACAGACAAAGGAGCAGGAATTAACAAGTTTATTGGCTATCAGGGGTAGGGTTCTGCTGTGGAGACATAGGAAAACAATACAGTCAGCACACAGCAGTTAAATCGGCATTTATTTGGTGTTTTATCTAGCACAGATTGGGTCAGTTAGATCTATTTCTCCTACACATCACGGCAGGTAAAACACAACACTTAAATGCACAGAACAGCAGCTATTCACATTGACTACAGTATTTATGGTAAGCTACAATCTCCGTGAAGCTACGAGCACCGTGAGCACTTCATTTTCTGCCTGAGTATTGGGGTGAAACATGAGCAAATCCATACATTACTTTAAGCAGGCAGGTTAAAAACAGGGCACACAACTTCATTATAAGGCACAGTGATTAAATTATATCACTAATAACACAGTCAATTTCACTGTTGTTTTTACAGGAAATTAAACTGTCATTTTTATAGGAAATTAAACAGGGCATACAACTTCAGTATAAGGCACATTGCTCAATTATATCACTAATTGCACAGTCAATTTCACTGTCGTTTTTACAGGAAATAGTTTCTATCCTTATACACATGCCGTTTAACACATACTGGCTTAGTTCAGAGAAAGTCCATTAGCAGAGTCAAATTCCCTGTCTGTTTTATAATAAACTAGGTTATATCAGGGAAATTAGTTCATTAACACTGGTCAAGTAAAGGTATATAAACTTTGTGGCCATAGAGGACTTAACACAGAGAAGTAAAATTAAATAAAAGACTTAACTAAGCATGCAACATACCATGAGGGTAAGGAAGCTGCCGACTGGGTCTGGTAGCACCGGGAGTTTGAAAATGGCGGTTTTTAGTAGGTAGATATGAAACCTTGCTTACGTAGCTATTCAGGGGAGGAGTTAAGGCTTTTGAAGTCTACAAGGTTTCCTAAGGCTTTCTAGAGCCATAAGGTAAGTGTTTCAGCTTTTTATTATATTAGCTGGTACATACTAGGCCAGCTGCCCTTGCAGGCCATTGTAAGCCTAGTCAGTTTCCCTATTTGTGCTCAAATTAACCTATCCCATTTCGTTAGAGATTGGCTTTACTTATCCAATGAATGAGAATTATACATTACTCCTTATGAGAATAAACGGTCTCATGCCATAGATAATTTGCATGGAATAAAACATTTAAAATCTGCCTGTGCCTATTAGTAGTACAGGGGGCAGTCCTGGGGTAAATTTTGTGTTTCCCATTCATAGATCCAAGTTGCTGTTGAATATGGACAGGGATGAAATGTTTTATGTGGATGGAGAGTCTGTTCCAGAGCAGCAGTATCTTCTGTGAGATCTGTCCCTCCAAACCCTTCTGTTGTTTTTTCAGAAGAGGTATCAATCCCTATACCAAGTATTTCTCATGCTATTTGGCTTGCTGATGTACAGTAAATCCATGAGTATTTGGTCAGAGGATGCCTTGTATGCCAAATACATCTCACCTCTTAGCAGTATGTAGGATACTGAGTATAGTGATAGGTCTTTGAGTTGGTCCATGTAGGACATGTTGTTAGTCATTTTATCCTTTTTTAAGGTACCTCTGTGGACATTACAGTTGTGGCATGCATCTGGCAACATTCACACTTCAGTCTACGTTCTCTGCCTACACAAACCCACACTAGCAGCTTTCCGGAACTCAGAATTCTTTCCTCTGACTCCCTGTGATAGGGGATTGGCTAAGTCACTCTCATCAGGGGAAGCCTAACCCTTGTCACTGGAAGTCATTTATTCAGTATTTTAGTGCTATCTGTAAGAATCACACACACATTGCCTCAAGAGCCTGGATTGGTGGATTACAGCTCCCAGACTCAAATAAAATCCCTTTGCAAACTTCTCTTCCTCTTTATTATTATAACATACTTTTGATTTCTTTTTGTTTTATTTAACATATATGTGTATATGTTATTTTTTTTTATTATTTTCACATACCTGCTGCTGTTAATTCCTTAGGGAATTCAGTCTTACTGCTTTTAGTCAGCTGCAGAAATTTTCTAAAGTGTTTTGTTACTTTATTTGCATTTTCTATGGAGATTTCCTCATTCTTGGCACAGGAATCTTTAAGTAAATACTTATTTATTCGATTTTAAAGGTTTTCTATTTGATTTAAGGGTACATATTTGATTTTTGTCATCAGTTGGGCAAGTGGAACTTTATAACCACAACCACAACTCCTTCACATAGAAAAAGCACTAACAATGAAGAAATTGCACAAATGTCCAGCCACTCGTGGATAAAAACAAGAATTTAATAAACAATAAAGGACACATGCAGCAAACTGGGATTGAGCGCGCTTTCATCTGTTGATACCAGACTTCATCAGAATCCATATTTGTTAGCTGTCACATGCCTTAAATACAGCTTCAGGCTGCTGTCCCATATACAGACCTGAGGGACCTATAACAGTTTTCCACTATATGTTATCAAGATCAAAGGAGCAGAGTACCTGGTTGCCAGATGCAGGTCAGGTTTTCTTTGCAAAATAATGTTTTATTTCAATTGAATCTGGCTGATCCCGAGAGTCCTGCAAGTTGTATTGTATACACTACCAAACGGAAACACTAGCAAACAAAACAAACCCAAAACGATTTAGTTCACGAGTTCCCGCAGTGAGATTCTCCAAGCTTGAGTCTGTTGGTCTTTTTTAGCACGCAAGCTGGGGAACTTTACTTGGTAATATAATTGATCTGATGTTCTCAATTTTCATTCATTCCTCAATGTATGGGTTCGGATCTAACTCAGCCATTACTGCAGCTCATAGTCACCAACAAGCGTTTGAGCTCCTTTCTTACCCGTAATGCACTATGCCTAATGTTCCTCAGATCTCATTTGCCGTTTTCATGACTAGACGTGGTTGACTGCTTTTCTCGAGCAGTTTGGTTAAGATAAGTAAAATCTCTTCAAAATTTTGTCCGTAAATGCTAGTGTTTAACTAATCTATCTTTGTTAGATACATCAATTTATTTCTCAGATTTTTTTGCTACCCTTTCTGCACTTTACTTCCTTTTATACACTTACTAGCCGCCATCATTGGTAGGCTTTTCCTACCCCTGTTTATCCTTTCCCAACAAGGGTGTTTTACTTCTCTAATTTGTCACTTTTTCTGTTATATAAGTCTGTTATCTTATCTTTGCCATTTATTCTGCTTACTGCTAGCTGTAAGTTTTTAACTGGTGTTCTTTCCAGTTTCTTAGTATAATTGTTCTTACATTATATCTGACAGAGGATTCAAGAAGTGTGAAAGATGAGGGTATAAAATGTCTTTCTCATATGCCCACACTCTGTGTGTCTGTTGTTTAGATGCAGAACATCTACATCAGGAGTGCGATATTTGAAGTACTTTTAATCCACAAGCTTTAAGTGAGAGGAAAAACAAATTAATATTAAAGGGTATGTTGCCAACTCCATTCTCTGATGCTTTATCTGGAGTTCAGCCTCCTAAAGTGAAAGGGCCCTTCAAAAAGGTCCAGATCTGAGGAGTATTCTACATTGACGTCCTCTGAGCAGAAGAAAAAGAAAGAAAAAATGGATTCTAAGTCTTCTACAATCTGACCTTCTTCTGATCTAAGCAAGTATCTTTCTAGTTTAACAACTATATCCAACAAGATGCACTTCAGATCAAAAAGTCCCCAGATCTGAAGCCATTGCCTCTCACTGTGTATTAATTCGGGTTACCGTCATTTGCCTGACAGGTCATTTGACTGAAACTCATTTCCCTGACAAGTAGTACTTGCAGTGCACTGTAAGCCAAATAAAAGGGATATATCCTTTTCCCCACTGTAGTGCGACCCTGGAGTTAGTATATATAGTTAGGGGGTGTGGGGGGCATAGCCCCCCGCCTAGTTTGATTTAAATTCTCTGCTTTTTGTTTTATATTGTTCAGTAAAACCAAACTAGGTGGGGGGCTCCACCCCCCCAGTGTGGAGGGCTGTGCCCCCCCCCTACACATATATATATATATATATATATATATATATATATATATATATATAATATATATATATATATATATATATATATATATATACTAACTCCAGGGTCGCACTTCAGTGGGGAAAAGGACATATCCCTTTTATTTGTCTTACAGTGTACTGCAAGTACTACTTGTAAGGGAAATGAGTTTCAGTGAAATGAGCTGTCAGGCAAATGAAGGTAACCCATATTCATTCACCCTCTGTGGTTCCGGTATTGTCCAGGGTGCCCTCCCATTTTCTGAGCAGCACTCCATGTCCCCTTCAGTGGTGTCCTCTCATTCCTCCAGAAGTTTTACAGAGGCAGATGTGGAAATGATGATGAAGATATTCTTCACAGAGCAATTTCAGAAGGTAGTCTTCACTGTTCCTACCCCCTTGGGTCTGGGACACCGTTCATCTACTACTCCACTGGTAACAACTCCTCGTCTGAACTAACCTGTGGGGTTAGAGTCCTTGGATATGTGCATCCTGGGCCCTTCTGTATCTAATCCGAACAGAGCTTTGTCTTCGGATCCGACTGTTACTCTGAGTGCACCGGCTGCAACATCTTTGGATCCAGATGAACCTTAGAGCTGAAGCTTCCAGGTTGGATCTGAAGGGATAAGATTGACTCCAAGGTTTTTGGTGCCATCTCTTCCTCTTTTTGGCATTGGCTAGCTTGGCTCTGGCTTCCACTTTGGGTGGATGGCTCTCAGAGTGGAGGGAACTGGTGAGCCAGAGACACATTTTCTCAGTTCCGTTGGCTTACTTATCTCCAGATGGGTCAGTGTGCAAGGTTGTGAAGAAGGTTTTTTCAGCTCCCCAGATCAAGCGGGTCCTTCCTTCTCAGATTCATCCTCGACATCTCAACTGACTCTGCACTGTGATCCTCAATATTCTACTCCACTGGGACAGCCATCCCAGAGTTTCCAGTACTTCTCTGGATCATCTCACTAAAGAAGTCCCTAGGTAGAGAACATGTAAGAGGAGGCACCTGGACTCATCCCAGGAGTCTTTTAGTGAGGATATTAACTTTGATGAGGGAGAAGGGTCTCCCAATTCACCACCCAATGACATCAAATTTGGAGACAGCCTTTAGATCCTTAAACAGAAGGGTGGGTGGTCTGTCCAAAACACAACTTCTGAAGAGTCAGTATTTCTGGAAGCTTTCAGGACTGACTCATCTGCCTCCTGGGTCACTGTGCCCGCTGATGAATGTATTGATTTGGTTTCTAAGTACGTGTGGAAGGAACCTGATATGATTGAGCCAATCCCCAAGAGACCAGACAGGATTCTGGCTCCACCAGTAGGTAGGGAACATTGCAGTAAGGAAGTACTGTTAGATGCAATGGTCTTTGTGGCAACTACAAAGAAGAAACTGGCAGAACAGAGTTCCTCTGTCCATCACCCTAATAGAGAATCTAGGGCACTGGACAGAGTTGGGAAGAGAGTTTATGCTTCTGTGACATTTGCTCTCCAATCGCTGAACTACTTGGCACACTTTACAAAATTACTTCATTAATGAACTTTCAAACTCCCTTCCAGAGGCCATTGCTGCCAAGGCTCAATATTCTGTGGGTTCACAGTTGGCTACCCTTCACTCTATCTCTAATTCATATTTGAGGCTCATCTCGCATGCTGCAGAAGGCACCTCTAGGGCTGCTGGATCAGGCATTTCTATCTGAAGGCTCATCTGGATGCACCTGTGTGATTTTGCAGAGCCATTCAAGTCACTTTTGTCATTGCTTCCTGTGACTGTTCTTCTTTGTTTGGCCCCACAGTAAAAGAAACAATCTTCAGGTGTGAGAAGGATAGAAAGACCCTGTCTGCAGTGGGCATATGTTTTTCGACTCCTAAAAAGATCTTTTCAAAGAATCAGTGGGAAGGTCGAAAGATGTGGTTCAGGAAGTCTCAGGGTCCTTCCTAGGACACACATGGAGGTAGTTCCCCCAGAGGCAGAGGGGGAGCGATAATGGCAGAAAACGCCCCTGTGGCAGTGGAGGGCCCAAAACCAAGGGTCTAGAGATACATTTTCCAACAGACCCTTTCAGTGCTGCTTAAGGGAGGCCCAATTTCCTTCCTTTGGAGGCAGTCGGGGGTCACTTATCTCTGCATCAGGAAGCCTGGCTAAACATAACAATGGATAGTTGGGTGCAGAGAATCATTTCCAGAGGTTACATTATTCCCTTTTCCCTTCCTTCCCTGTTACCCAGGAAAATCCCTGATGTTCCACCCAGTCAGAAGGAAGCAGCCAAAGGGCAGAGCTCTGAACTGGTAGTGACTGGCTCCCAGACAGAGGCTTAAGTACCTTCTGGATCGTCTGTTCATTTTTATGTGACAGTATGCATTCTGAAGGTCTATTGAGCACATCCATACATCCTTGCTCAAAAAGGGCACTGGAAATACAAAAGTTGCTAGAAAAAAAGAGCCATTCAAGATGTCCCTTCAGATAAAATAGAATCCGGAACTTGCTCAAGAACCTTTTAGTGTCAAAGAAGACAGGGGACTGGAAATCATTTTAGATCTCTGTCTGCTGAACAGATTGGTTCAAAACACCAAGTTCCAGATAGTCACAGTTCAGTCCATTTTACGCTTTTTGAGCAAGGATGTATGGATGTGCTCAGTAGACCTTCAGAATGCATACTGTCACATAAAAATGAACAGACGATCCAGAAGGTACTTAAGCCTCTGTCTGGGAGCCAGTCACTACCAGTTCAGAGCTCTGCCCTTTGGCCTCACCACAGCCCCCGGAGTGCTCAACAAGTGCATGGTAGTAGTAGCTGCCCACTTGAGACTGCAGGGATTCTGGGTGTTTCCATATTTGGATGACTGGCTCATTACCTCCCTGACCAGGCATCAACTGGCACAAGCACTAGACCAGGTGTTGCAGACTTGTTCATTTCCTGGAATAACTATCAATTACAAGTCTCATTTACAGCTGACTCAGACATTGGAATTCATAGGAGCAATGTTCTACACAGTATCTATAGTAACATCTCTTCCCCTTTTGAGAGTACAAATAATAAGAAAACAGGTCAGGAACATAATTTGCAGTACCAGAATTTCAGCCCAGATGAGTCTGCAAGTCCTAGGATCAATGACAGTGGCAATAATTGTAGTTCCTTTAGCAAGATATTACAGGAAAATTCTACAATGGGTGCTACAAATTCAGTGGCCAGTATTCTCAACCCATGTCACAAAGATAAGAATAACTCAGGAATGCAAATGGTGTCTTTCATGGTGGATGCATTCACAACAACTGTTGCAAGGTTGTCCTTTCATTCTCCTTCAGCCTAAGGCCATAGTGACCATGGAAGCTTCCTAGATTGGGGGGCATCCCGAAGAGTCCAACTTCAATATCAATGTTCTGGAAATGAGAGTGGTACTTTTGGAGTTGCAAGCATTCCAAGACTCTCTTCCTCTTAGGACAGTTGTGATCCAAACAGACAACATGTCAGTTGTTTGGTAAACAAGGGGGAATCAAATCCTACTCCCTGTGTCAAGAAGCCCTCAGGGTGTGGCCATGGGCAATTTACTCCAACCACTTTCTAATTGTATAACCTGTTGCATCTCCTAACTTTCTTTCTGTGTTACTAACTTCTGCTTAAACTAACCTCCTAAACCCTCAGCTCTCCTACTACAGCCCCCTCCTTTCTCTCCCCCCTCCATTCTCCATACTAGTTATCCCCCCCCCCAAATTCCTATCAATTTCTATACATTTTCCTTCTGTTGAACAACGGTTGTCTGTTTGTTTTTACTCTTGTATGTAGTAAATTTAGACCACTGCTATCAGTGCAACCCTTAATGTTCATATTTTTTTTCTTTTGTTTTTCTCTTTATAATTAATTTCATATTTGCATTGTTATTTTTAATAGTTTTTGTTCTGCATGTTTATGTTTGCTGGGAATCTTTCCCCTTGGGTCTCCACAGAAAATGGGTTGCTTACTATCAATGCAATGCAAATAGTTAATAACCTTTTCTTTTTTATAATTATTTTGTATTGTGATTGTTATTTAATATTTGTATATTGTCACTTTATCTTTACTTATGCTTGCTGGGGCTTTCCCCCTCGGGTCTCCACTGAAAATTGGTTTGTTTGCAAACTCAGTTGGACTAACCCAGTTAACAAATGTGAAATAAAATAAATAAATTGTCCAGCATGATAGCAGACAAACTGAGCAGGTCCATCTTACTACCTCACGAGTGGTCTCTCAACAACATAGTGATAGACATGATTTTCCATCAGTGGGGCCAGCCTTGGTGCGATCTCTTTGCATCTTCCCTAAACAACAAGTGCAGCAGCTTCTTTGTCCTAGTCCCCCCACCGTGGAAGCCACCTTAGGGTGTTCTCCATGATTGGTCCCCAATCTTCTATACACTTATCCTCCAACTCCTTTAATTCCTAAATTCCTTCAGAAAGCATCCAGGTTGAAGAGCAGAGTCATCCTCATTGCATCTTACTGGCCTCAACAAATTTAGTTCCCCTTCCTTTGGCCTCATCTTCAGTGCCCACCTTGGATTCTGGATCCAACTCCAGGCCTTCTGTCTCACCCAGCAGGCATGATCCACCCAGACATCTTAGACCTCAAACTACCTGCATGGTTTCCCCATTCCATTAATAGCCAGGCAACCTGTGCTCTCTTCGCCTGTCCATTCCATTCTATCTTCCCATAAACTCTCTACGAGAAAACTTTGCAGAAGTAAATAGAGAAGATTTGTTTACTGGGCAGAGCAGAATTAGGTAGAACCAGTCTCAGCACCTATACATTCTGTTCTTGAATTTTTAACCAGTTTATTTAATGAGGGTGCTAGTTCATTGACTATTAAAGTCCAATTCACAGCCATTTTGAATGTTCTTGTGGAATTTCAGAACTCTTTCCTGGCTTCCTGCAAAATATCCAATAGAAATAAAGCTCACAGAAGTGGAAATGCGTAATTTATTGAACAAGATGAAAGCTTTCGGGATGTACCCTTCCTCAGTTATCAGAATCTATTTTACAAGAAATGCATCTCATTTTATATTCTCAAAGGCATAATTGCACATGACACAGCCAACCAATGAAAAAAACATATCTTATTAACAATCAAAAAACATATATTTCCAAAGAATAAAAAATGCGAACATGTATACATATAAAATAAGCTAACATATATAGGAGATACATTTTTATAAATTTTCACATTACTTATATTTCATTTGCTTTTCAACTAAATCGGGCTTTATAGTAACCATATTATTTAATCCAGGGAACTTGTCAGCTTCTAACCTAGTTATCCACCCATATTCAGCTATATCCTATCTATTATTCATATAATATTCAAATATGCAAAGCATTTTTGAAAGGTACCCTTCTACTTAGACCTACTTACAAAGATCCTGTACCACCATGAGATTTAAATTTGGTATTGCAGTCCTTGATACAGTCTCCCTTTGAACCTGCAGCTAAATGTGATTTAAAATTCTTGACCTGGAAGACTATCTTTTTAGTTGCAATTACATCTGCTAGACGAATTTCAGAATTTCAAGCATTATCTTCTAAACTACCATATTTGATTTTCCACAAGGACAGGATCACCTTACATGCCAATGCTTCCTTCTTACCTAAGGTGGTTTCAGAATCCAACATTAACCAAACCATTAACTTGCCAGTATTCTTCCCAAACTTTAAAAATAAAGGAGACTATATGCTCCACGTACTGGATGTTCATACACAATTACATTTCTACCTGCATAGAACTAAACAAATTAGAATGTCAGACTAACTCTTTGTTTCCTTTGCATATCACAAGATGGACAAATCAGTTACAAAAGTAAATATAGCCAGATGGTCGACAAATTGCATCTCTTTTGCCTACACTAAATTGAATCTCCCCCTACCAAATTCATTAAAGACTCATTCCACTCGATCTGTGTCTCCATGGATGATATTTGTGCGGCAGATGCTTGGTCAAATCCTCATACTTTTATCACTCATTACAAACTAGATCTGGTCTCAAGGGGAAGAGTGGACTTTGGCTCAACCGTACTCAAAAATATCCTTCCTTAGAGCGCACCCAGGAATTTAGGAAGCGGGGGACTCTTCCCATATGTTGAGGAATGAATGAAAATTGGCAGTATTAGATAATGAAATTATGTATTTACCATAAAGTTTCATCTGTGTTGTCCATTTTCGTTCTTCCTCAACTCCCCACCCTCCATTTCTGATAAACAACTTCCTGAGGAATAAGTCCTTTAAGGACACTAAGGACACCATATGTCCCTTGTGTTGAACTCCAGTTATGGCAATTCTTTTATAGTTTTTCTCTCTGTTAAGCTGTAAATAGAATCTGAAGGACGTTAGGTATAGTGCATTATGGGTAGGAAAGGAGCTCGAGAGTTTGATGGTGACCATGAGCTTGAGTAACGGCCGTGATGGATCCGAACCCATACACTGAGGAAGAATGAAAATGGACAACACAGGCTGAACGTTATAGTAAGTACATAACTTCTTTTTGTACTGTTTAATATGCTGTGTAGGTTGTAGAGCAAGCCTTAGCACATTTTAAGCTGTTTCTTGTATATTTTATGTTGTTTAGCCCTATTTTCTGTATGGGGACACAGTTTATCTTTTTCTGTTATTGCTGCCCTTAGTCAGCCTGTAATAGTGTCATTCTATTATTCTGGCTGGTGTTTTTTCCTGTCACGTGATGCACCTGATACACCCCCCAGCTCTAATTTACGCGATCGAAAGCTGAAAAACCTGAATACAAATAGTGTGACACGTAAAGAGCAACCCGCGAATACGTTGAACGAACAAAACCGCAAAAGTGGAAATATCGAATTTGCATAGTTGGCCCGTCTGCGGTATAGCTCCGTAAGGTAAGTGTGTGATAGTTACAGACCTTAAGGTTAGGGAGGGGTTAAGGTAAGTGCATAGGTAGGTAGTGTATGTAAGGTTTTGTGTAGGTAATGTATGTAAGGAGTAGTGTAGGGTTTTGTTAAGTGTATGTGTGTGGAATAGTTAGTTTGGGTACAGCTCCATAGGGGAAGTGTGCGATAGTTACAGACCTCAAGGTTAGGGAGGGGTTAAGGATGGTGCATGGATAGTTGTGTATGTGGAGTTTAGTGTAGGGTTAGCAGTATGGTTTTGGTGCTTTAATTTAGGGTTAGAAGTAGGGTTTTGGTTAGTGTATGTATGCGTTTTTTTTATTGTGTTTGGGAAGGTAGTGTGTTGCGGGTGGTGGGTTGCCCGACTATGATGGTTCAAGGTTTTAAATTTCACGCTTTACTACGTTCAACATATTCGCGGTTCACTCTTTACGTGTTGCGCTATTTGGATTCAGGTCTTTCATGTTTCAAGCGCATAAAGTAGACCCCCTCCCCAAATCAAATCCAGTTGCACCTAAAAAGAAAAGAAAAATCAACACAAACATGCCTAAGTGTATAGCCTATGAATCTGTTGATGCCTTAAGCCATTCTGCAGACCTCTTACCTTTTTTCCTGTTGCCCTCTGGTGTGAGCCTACAGTCCTCTATAGTACAGGGGTCAGAGTCATCCTCAGGGGCTGTTTCATTACCTGGTTCAGGTATGGGAGAAACAAACCCTTTAGGTGCAGAAGAGGTCCAGGGTAAGAGACCTCTTGCCAGACATAATTCTCTGTCCTAGATATTTTGTCGACTAGTGTAGTGCACATTAAAGAAAACAGAAAATTCACCACACCACAGACAACTGGGTTATCACCTTGTATAGGGCTGATGTGGTTTCCTTAGCTAAGAGTGTTTTGCAGTCCACTATTCTCAGAGGCTATGTTCCTATTCAGAATAAATATGGTGCTATCTTCTCTAGAGATCAGTCTGTGTTTTCAGATTTTGATGGGGGCAAACAGACAGCAGTGAGCACTTGGAATCTGTCCAGTCTGATCCTCTGGAAGGTGACTAAGTTCAAAATTATGAGCTGGTGTTCACCTTTCCACAGATGCTAGCTATTTGACTGGATGCTATCTGGAGCCACATCAGAGAATGTCAGAGTTTATGATCTTGAGAATGAAATTCCAAATGTTTTGGCTGTTCCTTCTCTGTAAGTGACCTTAGAAGATGTCTATAAAACTGCATCTAGACACCCTTTGGCTAGTGAACCAGTTCCTAAAAATACTCTGTGGAAAATACAAGGCATATTCTGATCTTGCAGCTCTCTTTGCTCCTTTGTCTACTGACCCAGATGTGGTTTCCCCAGCTGCCAACTGTAACAAGGGAACCTTGACTACTGCTAATCCTACACTGCCTGATAAAATTGGCAGGTGGTTACAATCTCGGGAAAAATGTTGGCTCAGTCTAGTAATTTAGTCTTTAGAATTTTAAATTGTCATGGTTTTATGTAGAAATTTATTTTGCAAAGTCCTTAAAGTGTAGGTGACTTTGCTGCAACTTTGCCTGCTAAGCAAAAGTGTTAAATCAGATGGTATCAAATGTGACCCAGGTTTTGAAATATGCTTGGAGGAGTGTCTTGAAAGGTGCTGACACAGTTTTTAGAAATGCAGCTGCTTCTGTTGTATTGAGAAAGTATGCTCGGTTACATTACCAGAATTTTACTGAGGATTTAAAAATGAGATTTTGAATACTCCTCTAAGTTCTAAATTTCATTTTGATCCTACTGCCACCCACTCAGATTTTCAAACAGTGGGATGATAGAGGTAAATTGATATAAGAAGAATCTAGAATGTCTCATATTCACAGGTCCCCCCCTAACAAAGGCATCCAACTTCAACGGGCAGAACAAACAACAATCCCAGCCTAACAAGAGTCAGGTTACCAAGAGGAAATGGCAAGGAGATGGTGCTTCAGTAACTGAAAAAATGCCAGCACAAAACTCAGTATATATCAGCAACAAATATACAGCAACACTAAGGTAAAACTTAAGTGTTCCTCAGTGGAACAAGATTTTTTTGGTTTTGTACTTTTCTTGTTCCACTGAGGAAAGCCATGTTAGGCTGAAACCGGTCTGGATTATTGAATTGTTCGATATGTATTAAAACACTTAAGTTTTACCTTAGTGTTGCTGTAGTTTTGTTGCTGATATATACTGAGTTTTGTGCTGGCATTTTTTCAGTTACTGATAGTTTGTTTTGCCTTGCACTTGGATCCTACTTGCAGGGCTTTTCTCTTTTTCCAGTAAGGAGATAATGCTTCCAAACCAAATAAAATGGATTCTTCTCCCAAAAAAAGATCATTACCCTGACAAAGAATGGCTATGCCAAGACTCAGAGCATTGTGTTCCTTCATCTTGTCCCTCCTGCCCTTTCCCCTTCTCCCAGACTTTCTCTCAACTCAACAAACTGGCCATAAATAGTTGCAGAGAAATAGGTGCTGAGAATAATCCATAAAGCATAATCTTTGCAGTGGACATAAAATCCTTTTACCTTTGGGGGAATCTCCCCTCACCTTCCAGACCAGACACACATCTGTTATCTCTGGTACTCCTGCATAAGTTTAAAGCAGCAGTTATAGAACCAGTTCCTGCACCACAAAAAGGAAAATGATTATTCTCCAAAAAGGACCTGCCAGGGAGACCAGTGTTAGATTTGTCTTACCTAAATACTTTTCTGAAAGTGCCCATACTCAAAATGCTCACCCTGCAGATGGTCCTACCCCTTCCTCCGGATGACTATGTCATGGTGCCTTTAGATCTGACAGATGCTTATCATTGCATTCCAGTTGCTTCCAACTTCAAGCTGAGCCTACAAAAGTCGTGCCTCAGACAATCACAAAGAATTGTCTTCCTGGGGTATATGCTAGAAAGATCATTCTTCTTTCTATGTCTGCAAAAAGACAAAGTTCTGACTTTTCAGAACATGCGCAGAGATTTCTAAGAAGCTACTTCCACAAGGGACGTTCTGAATATTATAGGCCTAATGGAGTCAGTGGTCATGATAACACTGGCCAGAGTCCTCAAGAAAAATCAGTGGTACTTAAAAAACCAGTGCTGGAATTTGTGAAATGAGAGCTTAAGCGGTGGTGGGATCAGGTGCTAATCAATCCAAGCTTATCTTTCTCCCTCAAGACCTCATTTCAGTCAGTCCAGGCAGACTTGTCAGATTTTGCATCGGTGTAGTGTCCAGGGAAGTTCAAGTATAAGGCGATTGTGGTCTGCCAGATACTATAAAGCACACATACATCAAAGAAATGTTAGGAGTGATTCAGACCTTAAAAGTTTTTCACCAGTTATGGTCTCCATGTTCCCCTTTAGTGGTCGCAGACAAGATCTCAGCCTTATGGTACCTGAGCAAATGAGGAGGTACAAGGTCATACTCTTATACACTCTTTGCCAGTTGTCAGTGATGGCCTGGGAGCTAGTCTTAGAGCATTCTCTGATCTTTTAGGCATTATTCATCTCATCAGAGCAAAACATGGTTCCAGACAGACTAAACAGATCTCAGCTGGACCCTGGCAAGTGGAAACTCAAGACAGAGGTCTTCCAGCATTTGGTCAAGGTGTGGGGAATGCCTCAAATAGATCTGTTAACCGCCTTTTATAGCAGACAGTTGGAAGAATTCTGTTAGAGACATCTTTGCAGCCATGCTTGGATGTTCCTTTAGCCATTTCTACCTTTTCCACTGATAAGCAAGGTACCTCTGAAGATTCAGAAGGAATTACCAAACAACATTTTGGTGGCCCCCCTTTTGGCCCAAGCTAAACTGGTTCTTCCTTTTACTAGAACTGGTTAAGTACAGTTACCACAAGCTTCCTCAAACTCTGGATCTTCTCACACAGCATCAGGGGTGAGTGGTGCTCCCAACCTTTAATGCAATTCCAATTAACTGCCTGAATGATTCTATCTTAATATATTTTAGTTAGTTATCCCATGAGGGTATGCAGCAGGTATTGAAGGAGGCATGAAAACCTGCAATTTAAATCTTATGCTTACATATGGAAGAGGTTTTCTAGCTGGTGCCTAACTGAAAACAGAGGGCCCGGTATAGTGTCTACCCCTCTGTGTTTTAAATATTTGTATGTGTTACCAGATTTTATGCATTAAACAAAATACATCTTGCGTCTGTCTTAGCTTGCTTGCCCATGGATACCCTTTTTCAACTATTTTTGTGGTCAAACAGTTCATAAAAGGAGTGTTGCACTACTGACTCCTCCAAAGCAAGTTCTTCTTTCTTGGGAATCTCAACTTTGTTCTTGAGCCTTCTTTTGGACCTACCTTTCAGTCTGATTTAAAATTCATTACTTCAAAAAGTGTTTTGCTTATTGCACATCTGCAAGGTGAGTCTCTATGTTGCAAGCTCTCATGATGGGCCATCCTTATCTGATTTTCTACAAGGACAGAGTTGTATGCACTAAGCCATCTTTCATGTCAAAAGTTGTTTCTGAATTTACCTTGAAATAAGCAATCAGTCACCCATTTTTCTTTCTGGAAACTAAAAACAAGAGAGAGAAGATTCTGCATACCTTGGATGTGCATAGGGAGTTCGGGTACTACCTTGACATAACAGAGTCCTTCAGGAAAGCTGAATAGCTGTTTATTTCCTGTTCTGGGCTAAGAAGGATCAACCCATCTCTAAGCAAAAAGTTGCTCATTGGTTGTCCTCTGTTATTATTTTATGTTACATTTACCATGGTAAAACCATTCCAGACAATATTAGAGCTAATTCCACCACAGCCTTATCCTTTTTGGTGTTATATTGGAAAGGACTATACTTTAGAAGCTTTCTGGAGATAGCAACCTGGTCCTCTGTTCATACCCTTATGAAACTCTGCAAACTGAATTCTTTCTTAAGTTCTAGAGCCAGCTTTGCTAGGACCATTCCCCAGGGACTTCTGGACTTTTATCCTTCCTCCTTGCAGGACGGTAAATTTTGGGAATCTACCCATATGCCACTGAGGTGGTGTGAATGATGAATACAGTACAAATGTACAAATTCTACTTACCTGTAACAGTAGATGTTTGAATTTCACAGTACAAATCCTACATACCTGTAACAGTAGACCTTTGTATTTCACAGCGCATCAGTGGTAGCACCCAACCACCATCCCTATTATTTTATATGTAGTTTGATTGTATCCAACCTTGTTATGTTCTTGGTTGGAAGTGGTTATATGTGTTGGTATTTTCTGATTGTGAATTGGTTGGCTTCAGGCAACTCTTTCTTCTGATTCTTGAATTTTCCTATTTTATTTTATTTTTATTTTATTTAACATTTGTTAACCAGGAAAGCAATAAATAATAAAGCAACTTAACAATAAAAAGCCTAAGCAACTGACTTCCTGTGACGGGGGATTAGGCTTCCCTTGATGGGAGGGGCTTAGCTGATCCCCTATCACAGGCAGTCAGAAGACAGAATTCTGAGCTTAGGAAAGGTGACAGTGTGGGTTTTTGCAGGCAGAGAACCCATATGCTACTGACGCATTCTATAATTCAAACATCTACTGTTACTGGTAAGTAGGACTTATGCAACTGTATTATATCATCCACCATCACAGCTGATTTTTCCTCTTACACCAATTGTATCCTTGGATTTGCAAATCCCTTATCTTTTGAGCTAGAAGCTCCAAGTTTGTTGCGGCTGTTCAAACTCAACCTTTCAGCAAGTACTCCTTCCACACTTATTTTGCCTCCAATCCATCATATATTCTCCTTATTAACTTTAGTGCATTGTTCAGGAACATAAATGCTAATATTACCTTGCTCATGAATTCCCAGCTAATATTATTGAATGAGTTTTCTGTATGCAAGCTAATCAATGATAATGGTTATTTTTTAATTTTCCAATTCCCTCTGAATAATAATTGTTCTGCTAATATTTTAAAATGCTTATCTTTTCACAAAACTACATTGATCCATATCTATCATCTTTGGTATCACTTTTGCCATACTCTTCTTTTTAATACAGACATAAATAATTTGTAATTGTGGTTTAAGATTGAAGTTGGTCTATAGGATGCTGGGCCAGTAGTGTCTCTTCCCTCTTTTAGTAATGCTACTATGACTGCCTTCTTCCACAATAAAGGTACCCCTAATTCAAAACATTATTATCCAGTACTTTCCAAGTATTCAACAACCTCTTTTCTCCTAACGTCCTTATTTCTGCAGGATTTCATTCATTCCTGATACTTTCCTTGTTGCTTGATTGTACATCGCAGTTTTTATTTCTCCTTTACCCATCCTAACTGTTAATTGCTAAGCTTCTTCTTCTCTAAGCTTTGCAATACCTAATTTGAAAAAAATGCTTCCAATTGTGTCTCGTCTTGATTTCCACACTTTTTTGCTATACAGAAAAAGTTTCAATGAGTTACCAAAATATCTACATTCTCTCTTTAGGATTCCTAGTTAACATTTCTGTCACAGAATCCCTGGGTTTTACCACTGCTGTTTCTACTTTGTGTTACCTAGGTCTTGGGCCAAGACTATTTGAGCTCTGGGATTGCTGATTCCTCCAACACACACACACACACACACACACACACACACACACACACACACACACACACACACACACACACAGCAAATGTTAAACTGCTACTTTCCTAAACTATCCATATTATCCACATGCTCACTTATTCCCCTTAGTGCTCTACAGGTGTTGGTCTTTTTCTTTTTTTTTAATAAAAAAAACCTTTATTGAAATATCAATTGTAACATAGGAAACTTACATTTATATAAAAGTAATCAAACTATGTTAACATATTCACATTTACAAACATTATACATCACCTGTATTGTTCCATATAATATGATCAAACCAATATTACATAAATTGTTCAATTAATGCCTTCTCTTAAACCTTATTTCTACTCCCTGAACATTATTCTGCACGAATTGTTCCGATATTTCTATGTAATTTGATCCTTCCCTTTTTTTAAAGATCACTCTGCCATGTCTTTTTGTGTCTTTTATAATATTCAATACTCCAAGTACAGTTGGTTTAAACTGTGATTTCCGTTTACTAGTAATTGCTTTTTTTGGCAGCCAACAGAATTAAACTTAACAAGGCTTTAATATGTCAAGGTAATTAAGATCCGGTAGCCTCAGTTTTTTAAAAAAAATGTCTTTATTTACAGCCATTTGCACACCCAAGATTTCTGACAGAGTACTCTGTATGGATTTTTTAAAAATCTGCCAAGTGCCAACTCATTACAGTCTAAAAACGTATGTTGCTAATTACCTCTTTCTTACCCATCACACCTCTGATATTTTCCAAATTACCCAAGGAAAATTCTTTGAAGTCCAGTTGGGGTATAAAAATACCTACACAAACACTTCCAAGCAAAGATCTTAAACTGTCTGGACTTTGTTGCACACTTGGCAGCCACATATATATCCTCCGATTGTTCTGCTGTAAATTGCTTTTCCAGTCTGTCTTTCCAATCTTTTCTAACCTCCTCTGATTGATTATTATAGTTATCGTGCAATATTTTATATGCCCTACTTCTACTTCTTTTTCTTTCTGCTTTTTCCCGGTTAGGGGTTGCCACAGCAGAACAACAGTCCACAGAACGACTGCCAGTGAAGTTTTACAGTGCTGAGTTGCCAGCCCAATGCCCAACCTTCCACAGAAGGCACACACACGCACACACCTAGGGCCAATTTAGCGCATCCAATCCACCTACAGCATGTCTTTGGAATGTAGGAGGAAACTGGAACACCTGGAGGAAACCCATGTGACCACAGTGAGGACATGCAGACTCCGCACAGAAGGCACCCCAGCCAAGAATCGAACCAGAGAACCTCTTGCTGTGAGGTGATTTTATATGCCCTACTAATTATCCCTTTTTAAGAGCAGCTCCTGTCCTATATTCAGCTAGAACTCTACCAGAGTAGGTTTTCACTTAATGTTCTCCTATCCCATTCTCTTTGCTCTGAAATCAATCCCTGGTAGGGAAGGCTGTGTCTAGCCTGCAGTCCAAATGACTTCTTGGCCTCATCCCACTCTGTTACTACCTTTCCCTCTCTTTTTATTTGCTCCCAATATCTTGGTTCTTTTGCCAGCTTTCTCCAATCTCATCCTGGTACTTTATAGCCTTAATTCTCACACTAGAATGTAAATTATACATTATTTTACCTTTTTCTTTCTTTTTTCTTAGTTGATCACTTTGAAATAATCTCAAGATACAGACTATGCATTACTATGTTTATGCTTTTATATTTTACATTTATTTTTTTATCTTATTAATAACCAAGCCAACTGACAAATAGAAAAAAAACAATATTAAACTGTTTAAAACAAAATCTGCTTAGAAAATTAACAATTATTTTACTTTGAGTTATTTCTTTTTTCCATTTAGTTTCTTCATGGGCAATATTAACAACAAGTGATTTATGTGTTTTAGACCTCACACTAGTTTGATATAAATAGAATATAGTAGGCCAGCACAACATAGTTTTTCCACTACTTATTTAATTCATTAAATTTTATTTATTTGCATTTGTTTTCTGGGAAAGTCCAGCTGGTTAAAGAAGAGTCTTTTTAGTGGATACCCAAGGAGAAGAGGTCCATCAGAGTACAATACAGATTACTCTATGTAGGATACATATACCGAAAAAAAATTCCAGAGAATGTAAGATAATTACATAGTGAAAGCAGCACATATAGATCATATTATATAACAAGTCACACTTATATGTTACAGAGCTACTGATGGATTTTACACATGATTTAAAAATATACGCAAATTGCATCA
The DNA here is from genome assembly GCF_019279795.1 of Protopterus annectens. Classification (NCBI taxonomy): domain Eukaryota; kingdom Metazoa; phylum Chordata; order Ceratodontiformes; family Protopteridae; genus Protopterus; species Protopterus annectens. The sequence continues at coordinate 1,809,356,930 of NC_056741.1, forward strand.
ACACGGTGCAGAGATTAATACGTATAATAGTGGGCAATGAGAAAGAGCGGTTTATGTGTAGAATACAAATATATGTAAATAAGAAAAGAAAAATGAAAAATGCAAGTTTATGTTGAAGCATGAAACTGTGAAATATTAAAGTTAAAATAGCCAATAATATAGCTATTCAATGCCCAGTTTCTGAAATTATAAGATAGACTGCAGAAGAAGTGGAAGATTTTTTTAGGGAAAATTTGTCAATATACTAATGGAAGAAATATGAATGAGATATAAAAAATTATAAAGAACAGAATATAAAGTGTAATATGTAGAGGTGGAAAGGTTGGTTATGTTATTGAGAATGTATGAAGGGCAGGATACTGCTACAGTGCAGGCTGGGGAGGATGCAGAAAAAAGATAAGCTAACTGTAGAGAAGGAAGATATAATTAGAGGGTAAGACATATGGAGAATTATAGAGTTGGACGTTAGAGATAGTGGCAGAGTAGATAATATAGCAAATATATGAATACAAACGTTTGACTTTTTTATAAAAAATATATGAAGCAAAAAATTAAAATTTAAAGTTTAACTAGCAATGTTGTAGAAAACAGAGGTAGTTCCAGTTGTCACATAGGTATGTTTTTAGAAGAATTTTGAAGTGTTGTAGCTTGCCTATTTTCTTGGGGATGGAGTGAGTTCTATAGTTTAGATACATAACAGGAGTTATTGGCAGGGGCAGTACACGACAAGAGTTGTTCCAATGATTGAAGTTTATGAAGGAAAGAATACCATTCCATAAGAGATGTCAATGAAGCACATGTATTTGGAGGTCTATAAAATTTTATAAGCAAATTTAGCTAGTGAAGATTGCTTTACATTTAGGTATTCAAGCCAATTCATATGTTTTAATGCATTGCAGTGATGGGATTCCTTGGGGGAGTAGGTGACAAATCTGGCAGCTTTATTGCAGCTAGCATAAAGGAGAGTGGGTTGACAAAGGATGAATGCTATGTGTTTTTTGCAGACTCAGTGAGTAATGAGTTATCACTGTAGTGTAATCTAAATTTTTAAGAGCTTTTTGATGACTTGTTGAACATGGAGCTCAAATTTGATGTTTTCATCAAAAGTGACACAAAGGAGCTGGGTATGAGAGACTGTTTCAGTGGAGGTGCCATCTGAGGCTAAATGGCAGATATTAAAGTGGAATCATGAGTGTTGAAGGAAGTGAACGCCGTAAGTTTTTTTTTTTTTTTTTGGCATTCAGGATTAAGCTTGACTTTTTAAACACCTTTACTGAGTTATCACTTGTGACACAGGCAGATTTACATTTATATAAAAGTAATCAGACTGTATTAACAAGTTCACGTTTACAAACATGCTTTACATATATGGCTATATATCACATAACCTAAGCAACATTACATAAATTATTCAATTCCTGCCCCCTTTTTAAACAAGAAACATCTTTATTAAACCATCACTTACAACATAAGCAATTGTGCATTTATATAAATAAAACAAACCACATCGACACAGTCCTAGTCACAAGCATTTTATATCACAGACCATACTGACACACTCCCAGTTGCAAACATTATACACATCGTATAATCTGCCCAATCATTTTCAATCACACATTACATAGCTCATTTAAGTCCTGCCTTCTTTTAAACCTCATTCCTCTTCTGTATGTATTGTTCCCACAATTCCCATTCTTTCCTATGTAGTTTGCTCTTACCTTTTTCTAAAGATCTTGATTCAGTTGTTTGATCTCTGTTACTATATTCACTACTTCTAATATATTTGGTTTAGATTTTGATTTCCATTTTCTAGTAATTGCTTTTCTGGCAGCTACAGTAATTAAAGATAGCAAGGCCTTACCAAGCATCTCTGACAGGGCATCCTGCAGGGAATCCTCAAAGTCTGCCAACTCACTCTGCTCCCAGAAAATATGTCCCAATTATGTCTTTCTTCCCCCTCACACCTCCAGTATTTGCTATCTACCTGGAGCCTTCTCTGGAGTCTACTTGGGGTATAAAAATATCTATGTAAACATTTCCAAACAAAAATCCTAAATCTTCTAGATTTTGTTGCATATCTGGGAGACATACATATATCCTCCCATTGTTTCTTTGTGAATTGCTTATGCAGTCCCTCTTCCCAATCCTTTCTAACCTCCTCTGATTGATTTTTATAGTTATCATGCAATATTTTATATTATCTACTAATTATTCCTTTTTTAATGCCAGCCTCTGTTCTAAATTCTAGTGAAAACTCTACTAGTGCTAGTCTTTCATTTAGGACCCCCTATTTCTTCCTCTTTGCCTGTACTCTGACTTCAATCCTTGATAGGGAAGACAATCTGTAACCTGCAGTCCAAATAAATACTTGGGATCTTCCCATTCTATCATCTTTCCCTCTCTAGTTATTTGCTCCCAATACCTTGGTTCCTTTGTCAGTTTTCTCCAATAAATTCCAGCCCCCTCTTGCCTGTTGTCTATATCCCTAATTGCAGTCATCCCTATTGGCAGAATCTCCCTCCCATTCCCATGTTGGCTTAGTTCTTAGAATACTTTGTGCTACTTTATGGATATAATATTCTGTGTGATTTATGTTATTCTCTTTAAAGGCCTACATCCAAAATCCCAGTCTCTCCTTATTTATTGAGCTTCCATCTGTTTCAACATCATCCCTTACCACTTTGAATTAAAGTGTTCTGCTTGTGCTATGTATAGGAGCCTTAACTGTATAGCTCTGAAATACCCCTTCAAATTGGGTAATCCCAATCTGCCTTGCTCTACTGAAAGAAACGGCTTTTACCATTTACTCTTCCTGTTTTCCCCTCCCAGATAAAGTCTTTCAGCTCTTTATTAATTGCTATCCACAACTTCTCCTCTGGTTGATAAACATTTGCCTGACCTGTGTATAAGACTAAAGGGACTAAAAACATTTTGACTACTTGTATTTTACTATCCATGTCCATATAACAATGCTTCCATTTTCTCAGTTTTTGTATTATCTTTTGTTTAGTCTCTTCCCACGTATCCTTAGCTGCCACATGAGAATTATTTTTAATTTATACCCCTAAATACTTTATTTTATTATGTCTCCATAAATAAATTGCTGAACAAATTTGTTTTTGTGGGTACATAATTTACCTCTATTGCCTTTGTTTTACCTTCATTAATTTTGTATCCATAAAAGATTTGAAACTGCCTCAGAATATTCCACGACACTGTAATGTCTCTTCCTGGTTTTGTCAGGTATAAAATATTATCATCTGTAAATAGAGCCAGCTTTTCTTTACTAACATGCCAATTATATCCTTGAATTGTTAAGTCCCATATTTTCTTTGCCAGTGGTTATAATTATAATGCAAATAACAAAGGGGAAAGAGGACATCCCTGCCTGGTTCCTCTGCTCAAGCAGAAATTATCAGAGAGGGCCCCACCCAGTTTAATTTTTACCTTCAATCCCTCATATATCCTCCTAATCAACCTTATAATTCTTTCAGGAAATGCAAATGCTTCCATTGCCCTACTCATAAAGTCCCACTGTACTCTGTCAAATGCTTTATTTGCATCAAAACCCACCAACAACAATGGTGTTTTCTTATATTTTGTTTCCCTCTGGTACATTAGTGTTCTGTTAGTGTTGTCAAATGTTTGCCTTCCCTCCACAAAACCACATTGATCCATATCTGTCAATTTTGGCATTACCTTTGCCATTCTTTTAGCCATTATAGACATGCTCACTTTATAATCATGGTTTAGTACTGAAGTGGGCCTGTATGAAGCTGGATCTGATACATCATTACCCTCTTTAGGTATTACAGCTACCACAGGAATACCATCTGTTCCTGGAGACTTTCCTGTAGATTGGTTATACTTCAAAAGTTGTATCTCATCTCCTCCTATCCTAACCGTTCGTAATTGAGCCTCATCTACCTCTAACCTTGGCATATTTAATTCTTCCATAAACATTTCCATTTGTATCTTTTCTTGATTTCCATATTCCTCTGCTTTATACAGACATTCATAGAATTTCTGAAATATTTCTAATACTGCTACAGGGTCTCTTGTTACTTTCCTTGTTATAGGCTCCCTAAGCTTGGCAACAGCACTTTCTACTTTCTATCGCCTAAGTTGTTGTACTAACATTTTTTGTGCTCTAGTGTTATCATCAAAAAACAGTTGCTTAATAGCATTCTTTCTAAACTGTTTATTATTGCGGTAATCCTATATTTTCTGCTTAGTGTTTTGCAGTTGATCCTCTTCTTGTTCTGTAAGATTCCCCCTATTCTGCAACAGTCTAACATTTGTCAGTCCCGCTAAGTAATTCTTGCTATTTCTTAATTATAGCTCCTTTCCTTTTATTTCCACCCTTAATTTTATCCCACTCCTTAGCTATATTTCAGAAGTAATTTCTATCCTCTCCAATAGCTCCTGAATAATCTCCACTATCTATTCCTTAAATTCCTCTCTTTTCAACAGATAGGAGGGAAAGCACCAGTGTCTTATTTTTATTTCATTACCCTGTGTTTTTATTTTAGCTGTTATTGGTATATGATCTAAAATAGTTATTGGGTGTATGTCAATGCCTTCTTTTTAGCCTATCTGAGTTTTTATATCTTGGGGAATAATATGTAAATTCACTCCAAACTCCAATTACTGAATTCACATCTTCTGTGTCAAATATTTTCATAAATTTCTTCAAAATTCTGCCCTTCTTTGTTAAACTTTCCCTTCTGGGCCCCCATACACATCTTTACTGCTGCAAACTAAATTCTAGTCCACACCTTTAAGTAATATTCCTTGCTGAAAACTGATTAGTTCTTCCAGATTTTTCTTAAGTTCCATTGTAGCAGTTTTAGGTGGAATATAAACACATGCCAGTATAATCATTCTCTCTTGCCAGTAGCCTCTTAGCACTACAAATATGCCATTATTATATTTTTTATTCTCTTCTGTCACTACTGGAGCTCCTCTTGCAATTAATATAAGTACACCTGTTTTCCTTCATCCCAGATATTCTGCTGAATAACCATCCTGAAAAGCTTTCTTTATCAAATTCACATGTTCAGTTCTTTCCAAGCATGTTTCCTGTAATGTAGCTATTTGCACTCTACATTTCATAATATAGTTCACTATTCTTTCTTTTTTGTATTTATCTGTGAGACCATTGACATTTAAAAAGATTAAAAAAAGTATCATTGTATTAAAAAGTTATTATTCCCACCTTTTATGTATAACAACTTTTTTGTTAAATGTCTAGTTCCACCTTTTGTGTTACATGCAATACACTGTTTGGTAGGTTGACCTTTTATATAGTTGTTTCTTGTAATATCCATTTGAGCCTATGCCACATCTTACAAAGCTTCTTGTTTTATTGTACCCACTAAAACCTAGTAAGTTAATACTAACACACAAAGCTATGCACATCTCCAAATATTGAAGTTTAAGCCTGTCTTTTTGAGCCATGTTTCAATAAAAGTAAAGGAACATTGGTTAGTGGCTTGAAGTTCCATTATTTTCTTTGGGAGGGGAGGCTGTATTGATAATTGTCAAGTCATCAGGATATTGGATGAAGGTAGAGTTTACTTGATGTAGTGGTAGATCTTTGATAAATATGTTACAGAGAATCAGACCAAGGATGGATCCTTATGGTACTCAAACTGAAATAGAGAAAAAGATGGATACATCCTGTATCCATTTAACACTCTGTATCATACTGGAGAAGCAGGAGGTGAACCATTCTAAGGAAGAGGAGGATAGGTTGAGCTGAGACTGTGTCATGTGCTTTTTTATGTCAAGGATGACTGTAGGCATCAGATTATTAATTCTGTTTATGCATATCCTATTTATAAAAGTTGGTAATGCTGTGTCTGTACTGTGAAAAAGGGTGAAATCCATGTTGAAATGGAGATGGAGAGGAACAGAGAGTGTCATTAAGAGATACTGAAGTAGTTGGATGTGGATACATTTTTTGTGGATCTTTGGGAGAGGATAGCAATAGGTCTGAAGTTGGAGAGATCTGTACTATTTCTACCTTTATATAGGGGTAATATGAATGTTTGTTTTCAGATGTGAAGTACGAAGGATTCCTGTTTCCATTGGCTGACAAAGATTGATATCAGAACTGCTGTAATGTATTCAGGAAGTAGATTGTCAGGACTTATTGTGTTGATTTTTAGTTTGGAAATATGGAGGTTGTAATAAGTTGTATTGAGAAGGAGTTGATTTTACAATTGGGTAAGAGGATAGTGTAAGTATTGAATGAAAGGTCTAACTTGTGTATGAGGTGTTATGCTTCAAGTGATAAGTAACTACATTAATAAAGTAGAAATTGAAAGTATAACCTTTATTATTAATGGGTTTTTGTTTGGGATGGTTTGCCTGGTTTCAGTAGCTAGGATACTGTTGACTAAATTTTTTAGGAGATATTTTCAGATCTTGATGTTTGGCAAAATGCTCTTTCTTCTCAAGGTAAAACTGGGACGTATTAATGTTTCTGAGGTTACATTTTGTTTTGAGGTTTAAATTAGTTTTTTTTTTTTTATTGCTAGGAATATCAGACCTTGTCTTTTTGTCACGTGAGTTTTTTTTTTTTAAAAAAAACCTAAAGATAACCATGGGTCTGGGTTTGATTTAACTCATTTTCTTTTGATTAGGGAGTCTGCATTGATAAATGGTTGATTAAAATGTTCTACAGTTTCAGAAAGGTGTAGGATTTTTAAGGTGCTCCAGCTGGAAAAGCTGAGTGCTTCTTTAAATCTTTGTTTAAATTTGAGAGACTTTTGTTGAGAGACTTCTGATGAGATTGTATAGGACAGATTAATATGAAGTAGATTGCATATGAATGGTGACTACAAGGTGGTAGTCACTTAAGGACTCTAACAAGTGTTAAATTGAACTATGTTATTAGGATATTTTTTGTGATCCACTTAAAAATAATGTTGGTGTTTGAAGCATTATTGAATCAATTGGGAGTGGAGATTAGCTGGGAAAATTTAAAAAGATTACAAAAGTTCAAAGAGGAGGTTTCAGGAGTAGATGTGTAAAGATTACAAGCATTACAGTTAACATTCATGCCTTCTATGATTATTTCATGAGATATTTTGATAGAGATCCATGTGAGAATGTCTTTGAGTGTAGGCATATTACATTTTTGGCTGGGAGAAATATTGAGTACACGCACAAATTACAATGTTCAATTCTGACCTCTGGCTAATGCCTGTTTAGAGTTTGCATGTTCTCCCTGTGTCCCTGTGTGGTTCCTCTCATGTCTGAAAAGCATGCTGAGTACTTCCATCTCAAACTCACTCAAGAACGGAGCTGTGAGCAGCAGTACAGACTCTAGATAGTGCTCTATAGGGGGAAACATTGTATAGACGACCACTTTGGGCATCTGCTGTGGTGCACAGTATCCTCAAGATAGGAGAACATGGATTATGGACTACACACTGTGGCAGAGCTAGTGAGTAGATAATGTAAAAATATGTCTGTAGGTGATTCGTTTATATTAGCTAATGTTGACAAATGGGCATGGGAATTTGCCTGTGAAAAATGGGTTGAGGACCTAGCTTACTCCAACCTGCACCAAGGATCCATGCTAAAAATGAGAGTGGTGCATGTGCCCCTGTTGGCCAGTGTGCTTGTCGTAAAGCTCAGATGCCCTTGGTCATTAAGCTACTGGCCAGCTGGTGTACAGTTGTCCAGCTTGGGTGACCTAGGATAGCTGGACATGAAACCAAGCAACCCACCAAACATGAGCTAAGAAATCCTTTGCTCAGTGTAGGTTCTCTGACTGGATGGAACTTGGAAATGGATGACATGATGGTAAGGAGAAGTCTGGACATCCTATGTATCCCGGAGACAAGATGAAAGGGCAGTGTAGCAAAGCCACTTGGCTGGGATCCAGAGTCTACTACTCAGGATGAGAACAGGTTAGAAATAGTGTGGGAACTGTGATGAGGGAGAAGCTTCTGAAGGCAGTGAGAGATATCATCAGAATTAGTGACAGACCCATGTCAGTCACACTCCAGCCTAATTGACAGTGTAATATTCATAATCTCAGCCTGTACCCCACAGCAGGGTTGTGATGGTGAAGAAAAAATGTGCATTCAGACAGAAGTTGCAGGACCAACTTGAATAAAGCAGGATAACATAAATAGGTGTTGATAATTGGTGACTTGAATGCACATGTCGGGACAGACAGAACAGGATATGAGGATTGCCTGGGTCCACATGGTTGGGTCAAAAGAAATAAAGAAGGAAAGGCTATTTTAGACTTCTGTCTGGCAGATGGCTTGATAGTAGCCAACTCATGGTTTAGAAAGAGAAAGAGAAACACACTCACAAGGCAACTTGCACGAGTGGCCAAGATGTGATTATAAAGTCATCCCCAGTGAAACAGTTGGCCCATAGCATAAACCACTGATTGCCACAATCAGCTGCAAGCAGCAGTCAGAGAAGGTTCTAAGGTCAACCGAGATCAGGTGAAGACTTGGAATTTGACTGGAGAGAAAAAGCACAGCAGTTCAAGGAATTACTCAGGGCTCTAGCACCTCAAGAAGAAGAAGAGGAAATAGGTGGAGCTGAGAAAGAGTGACAGAGCCTCAGAACAGCATGTGTGAGGACTGCAGAACAGATATGCGGCCGAGCTGGTAAAGAAATAAGGAACATAAGGGAAGCTGGTGGTGAAATGAAGATGTCCAGGAAGTTATCAAAAGAAAGGAGGAGTGCAGGAAAAAAATGGGAAATAGAAAAGACAGACCGGACTAGGAAGGAATACTAGTTGGCTAAGAAAGAGGCTGAGAGAGGAGTTGCAGTAGCAATGAACAAGGCATCAGATTCACTCTACCAGCTTCTGAAAGATGACTCAGTAGATGGCACAAAGAAACTATATCAAGTTACAAAGGTAGAACAAACACAGGAGCCACAAACCAGGACTCAGCACAACTGGAAAAATCCACACTTTATTCACAATGTTTAGTGCTTTCCTCCTTCTTATAAGGATTTCCTCAGAACAAAGAATAGTTACCCCACCCAGCCTATTTATAAGAACACAATTAGCATATTTAATAGTCAATTAAATATTCACAGAAGATTTAAAAACACATAAATATATATATAATATAATGAAAATGCATTGTCTGTTAAAAAATAGCATGTATCTGAATAAATATATAATATCTAGTTAATGAATAAAACCGTTTAACCTAAAATGTTTTTTAAACTATATCAAGTTGCAAGGCAAAGACAGAAAGATAAAGAATATAGTCAGACACCCTTTATAAGGGCTGCCAGCAAATACTTGCTGACCACTCCATAGGGCATCAAACACAGATAGAAGGAGTACTTCCAGCAGCTTCAGAATGAAAAAAAACCCGGAAGCTGCACTGCCCCAGACTTAGCCTGCAATTGGAGACGAGAAGGAGCCCACCATAGAAGAAGTAAGAACAGCGCTAAGGAAAATGAAGTCAAAGAAAGCATCATGCTCAGTTGAGGTCACAGCAGGTATGATACATTTTTGGGTGAGCTAGGGGAGAAATGGCTCATGTGGGTACTCATAGCAGTATGAAGAGAAAGGAGTTTCCCAGATAAGTGGAGAGGAAGCATATTAGTGCCAGTGTGTTTACGATCAAAGGGAACATTCACAACTGCTGGCAATACAGAGGTATCAAATTCCTGTCACATTGAATGAAAGTTCTGGAGAGGGTGATTGATAAACAGATATGCAGGATAGTAGAAAGTAAGATGGGAGATGAGCCGTTTAGATTTAGATCAGGATGCAGCACAACTGACCCAATGCTTGTAGTGAGACAGACACTTGAGAAGAAGCTAGAAAGCAAGAGGAAAGACTCCAACTGGGTATTCCTCGACTTAGAGAAAGCATATGACAAGATCCCTAGAAAGCTGATTTGGGCAGTCCTGCAGTAGTTTGAAGTCCCAGATGCATTGGTACAATTAGTGCAAGCTATGTGCAAGGACCCAGTAATTCAAGTATGAACAGTGTTTGGACTCTCAGAGGGGTCACCAGTGTGAGTGGGTGTGCATCAGGGTTCAGATCTGAGCTCACTCTTGTTCATACTGGTGATGGACTACATTAGGAAACGGGTTGAAGGGAACAGATCAACAAAATTGCTGTCTGCAGACGATTTGGCTTTAAAGGCTGACTGAGAAAGAACTTCAGCAAGGGATAGGGGAATATAATGTAAAACTGAAGGCACATGGGATGAAACTAAGTACAGATAAGACAGGTGTAATGGTAGCAAATGGGAAAAATCAGAAGAAGCTGAGAATTGAGATAGAAGGAAAAACAGTGGAACAAGTCAACACCTTCAAGTATCTGGAAGGGGTGGCTGAGGAAAAGGGAAGTTTGAATTGGGAGCTCAAAGCTAGAATTAGAGGGGCTGCAGCCAACTGACACAAAGAGTCAGATGTAGTGTATGACAGAAGAATGCCAAAGAAGCTGGAAAGTAAGGTGTACAAAACAGTGATGTGACCCATACTACCAAGGCAGTAAAGGCAGAGCTGCTGAGGCAGCTAGAAGTGATGGAGATGAAGTGCTGGAGGCAGGTGGTAGAATGCACTCTGTGGGACAGCCAAAGAAATGAGGACATAAGAACACAAGCCAAAGTAGCTCCAATTGCAGGAAAAAGTCAGAGAGAACAGATTATGGTGGTTTGGGCACATGCAGAAAGGCAGAAGACAATCTAGTAAAGAAGATTTGGAACAGGCAAGAAGGCAGGAGGAAATTAGGGCATCCAGCAAAGAAGTGTATGGACTGTGAGAGAAAAGACCTGCAACAGTCAGGTAAGAGAGTCAAAGAAGATAGAACAGTGGCACTGAGTAGAAAAATGGCGAGAGTTGACACGACACCCCGACCCCATGTAGAAAATGGGGAAAAAGGGAGTGATTTATGATGATGATTTGAGTGTTAACTTGTAGGGTTGGTATAAGCAGTTCTGCATGTGAAAAATAAGGAATGTCTTTAGGGTCAAAGTATATTTCTAAGTTATGTGAGTACATGATTGTCACTCTTTCAACTGATTTCTTGATACAATCTAGTTAGATGATGCTATAACATAGTAGCAGGAGTTCTCCATTAAAAAATTATGGGTTTTAGCCAGGTGTCAGGTAATTTAAAAATGTCAGGTAAATGTTATAGTCTAAACATAATGTATTGCATTGCACATATTACAAGAGTTTAACCCTATGATTTTAAGAACATTGGTATGAGAAGAGCTAGATTGATCAATTGTTAAGAGTCTACTTGATGATGGAAACTGAGGAACTGTAGAGTTAGCCTAAGAGTAGAGCCCTGGTCTAGGATGAATGTCTACACTTATAAACAGCAGTATGGGCTCGTGAGGTGAAAAAATGTTAAAGATAAGAGCTTTAGTTAACAAAGGGGTAAGTGTGGAGTATGTAATTGAATGCTACTTATGTGTCTGGGGTGGATAATATGGTGAAATGGAAGAAAGAAGAATAAGGTGCAAATATAGTTGTTGAGATTAGGGTTTAGTTGGTGAGGACTGAGAGGGTGTGGGTGGACAGATAGCAGGATATAGTGGATAGTTGTAAAAGAAATGCTATAAGACGTATTAGATTGATCATGGTAAAAAGTTTAAGAATATGGAATAGCTAAAGAGAAATATGGTGGTTTAATAGATAGAATAAGTGTTTGTAAAGGAGAGGCAAGTGTTTGTGAAGGAGAGGCAATTGAAGGCATAAGGCAGGTTTGAAATGCAGGAGGTTATAATAGTGTATTTTTTTTTTTTGCCAAGTTCACTTCATCAGTTTTCTTAACAGTTTTCTCATCCTCACAATTAGCAGCTTCTGGTTCAAATTCCAGCTTCTCCTGACTGACACAAAATGACGTTCTCAAGTTTTTCAGTTTTCTTACTAGTTTGAACTGCTCCTACTCGAGTTGAACTACTTTCCAGTTCTCCCAACAGTCATTATATTCATTTAGCTGTTAGTTTTGTTCTTTTTCCTCACCTTTTTGCAGTACAGGGATCTGGTTTGAATAGAAACTTCTTAAGATTATACTGCTCAGATATTGTTCATCATATTGATCACTGCTGCAGTAGCCTTAGCTGTATGAATTATATTCTGCTAAGGGTATAATAACCAGCCAGCTTCCAAAGCTTTAGGGCACCTTCCATGTGCCCAAATTGTCAGGCAGCTCAAGCTGCACAGACTAAAAGACACATGTGGGCACCAAGCCCTTAAAGCTTTAGTGCTGCTGAAGAGTATGCTCCTCTCAGGCTTTTGAGGATCGATGGTCAGCTTGTGCTGTTCCTTTGCTGGGCTAAGTTCCCTTTTGGGGAAAAACTTCCATTCAGTTATTTTTGTTGTTTATTAATACTTTCCTCTTTATGAATGTTATTTTAAAGCAAGAAGTTTGCCTTTTAATATAATGTTAAGAGACTGTATTGTACTTTTAAATGAGAGTGTTCTTTTTCTGTCTTTTTAAACAGTTGATTAAAGTATATAAAAAACATTTTTATGTGGAGAAATTGTTTATTTTACTTTTTTGGGAATGGCAAGTGTTTTAAAGTGTTTTTTTTTTTATTATTTTATTTTTTATTTATTTTATTTTTTTACTGTGTTTTTGTGTGCAAAAAAGTGAGTTTTAAAGAATTTAGTTTTTTTACTAGCTCTTGCTGCTTGTTTTACCTGGGAAAGAGACACCATTTTCAGGTTGATCATGGAACAATCAGTCAGTCCTTTCCAAGGTTGGCCCTTCTTCCAGCCACAAAAAGAAAAAGTTAAGCAAGTTAAGCAAACATCCTTTGCCACTGTAGCTGACGCAATTTGCCTCAGCCTCAAGTGGATGAATTTGCTGTGACAATCTGTTGTACAGCAGACCACTCACCTTTTACCCAAGATTGGTCTAGTGTACCTCCTACAGCCACTATGTGCCAGAGGTTAGCCACATTCCATGTGGCAGTTGGAGTCTCCTCAGTGGGCAAGGGAGAAGCCACTCTTGTTGGTCCCATGAGAGGGAGAGAACAGGGAAGGCTTCCTTGTTTTGTCAGAATGTTGTGCCTGTCAGTGTGGACACTACTCTTGCCATGTATAATGCTGTTGGCCCCACCTTTTCTGTCCAAAAGCAACAGAAGGCTAAGCATGTATCTCCTCTTTCTCAATTTTCTTAGACAAGAGTAGTTTACTTGGTCTGGTTCAGGGCTTTATTCTGGCTATTGATCTTTCTTATTTATTGCTTTCTGGTGAAACAAAGAAGGATACCTCCTTTCCTGAAGAGATTCAAGATTCTGTATCTGGACAGGAATATGAAGGTACAGATGCAGCTTTTCTCCTCCATTTTCTGATTCAGACTCTGAAGAGAGCTTAGTTTCTGATTCTCCATTTGGGTTTCCTGTCTCTTTGAGACTATTTCCAGAATGTGTCAGTGTTTTCAGTGGGAGTACACTGAGGTTTTTCAGTCTTTCAGAAAATGTTATGAGTTGTTACAGAAGGAATTTCCTGAACTTTCACCAATTCCTGCACTTCTGTTAGCTTTGGGGTGTGTGTGCGTGTGTGTGTGTGTGTGTGTGTGTGTGTGTGTGTGTGTGTGTGTGTGTGTCTGTGTGTGTGTTCGTGTTCTCCTGATAGCCAGCCTGCTGGCTCTAAAAAGGCACATATAATGCATAAAGGTCTTCAGTCTTTTCAGGTTTTTATATAATCTTCCCAAACCTGACTTAGCAGCTACAGCTTTATTTATTCCTACTGCTGCTAAACAGATAGATCCAATGCTGTATGTTTCCGTCCGTTTCAAATGTATGGGTTGTCTGATCCGACCGGAACTGATCTTGGCGCCAACTTTGAATCTTTGTCAGATCCAGAGATCTGACTCCTCCCCGACCCATAATTCTCAAAATTCTACCTCAGATGCTCAAATCTTGTTTGCCACTTGAACGATACACATCTGCAAAAGAGCTCTCAAGCCATGGGTCATATATTTTTTCTTCCTGTTACTCCTCTCCTACAGTGAGAATTTTTCTCTCAAACTGTTACCTTTTTCTTAGTATAATTAAGATTTCTTACTAGTTAATATAGATAAGCTAGCTTATCTTGTTAGGCAGTGAGGGTAAGTAGGCTAACTTTTTTAGCTAAGGCCTTAGGCCTTTTTTCGTGTGACCGTTTTTGTTTAAAAAAAAAAAGATGATTAGATATTTAGATATTTCTTTAGATAATTAGCAGATATTGTTAATTTGCTTTTGTACTTGGCTGCTTTGCCTTAGGATTTTGCCTTGTTGGAATTTACTGGCTTTAAAAAATGCTTGGATTGTGTGCACAAACTTCCACCTCAAAACACACACTCCAAATGTGTTTATTGTCTAGGTGCCGCATACCTCAATGTTGACTGCCAGTCTTATTGCAGCATTTAGAGCTATGGCCCTTCTGACCAGAAGGGACAAACTTATCTTAAAGGGGGCTCTTTTTGGCACAGACAGGAGCTGCCACTTCATCTTCTTCCCCTTCAAAAAGAGATAGATCTAAGTTGAAGGGATAAGGAAAAAAGACAGAGAAAAAAAAAGACAAAGACAGGAGAGAGAGAGAGAAGGAAAGGAGCAAGTCATCCTCTAAAACTACCAAAAAACATTACCTGGAACTGACAACCTCATCAACCCCAACCATAAGGTACCGCAAAGGTCAGATCTGATGACCCCTCGAGCCCGATCTCCTTCTCCACGCACAAGTTACACACTGGGATCAGTGAGTTTCAGACTACAGTCACCGATCTTGCAAGAACAGAAATACTCTCGACCATATTTGCTGACATCATCCACTTGGTCATCAAGAAGCCTCATGGAACTCTGTGTTGATAGGATGATGAGGAAGTGTTTGAGGATGCATATTCAGCTTAGGATTATCCTGGTACCATCACCTGGAAAGGTACCAAGTACTGGCCAACTTACCCCTCCCCTGCCGGAATCTGTACTGACTCACCCTTCGGGTCCAGTATTATTGGAGCCAGCTGGAGCTAGAGCACCTTTGGCAATGCCAGAGATACTTATGACTTTGACACCAACTGCTATCCTCTGACTTTCAACTCTAATGCCTTCAGATCGAAATGAAACTGAGAGCCGAAGCTTCAGTGGCAAGTTCTTTGGGGGGGGTGATTCAACACTTAAATTCTTGGACCTGTCTCTCCCTCTCAGGGCTTTGACTTTGGGTAGCTCAGATCTGAGATCTGCTTTTGGACTGAGGTTCATCAATGGTGAGACTTCCCTCTCTTCTTCAGATTGGAGGAGATCCCCCATGTCGGTGGCAGCCTCGGTCTTTGATGCTTTTGAAAGGGTTTTTGCAAATGCCAAAGACAAGATAACTTCAGCCACTTTGGCTACATTCAAACCCCATCTGCAGTCTGTTTATTCATCTGTTCATTCTGTCAGAAAGGGACAGGTGGTACCATGGTTTTCCAATGAAATCTGCTTCATCAGCCCCCTATCTGATTCTGACCCATCTACTGTTCCCCCTAGAAGGTGCCCTTAGAAAACAGGCATGCAAATGGAAGCACCTAGTCTCTTCCCCTGAGTCTTTTACAGAAGGTGCTGACTTAGAGGAGGATTCACCTTGCTTCCCCTCTGAAGATGCCACATTTAGTAATATTCTCGAACTGATGAAGCTGAGAGAGCAGCTGTTCATCCCAAGACCCTTCATTGGATGAGTCAGTATTCTTGGAATCTTTTGGTCCTGTTCCAACATTGTCCTGGGTGGTATCTCCCTTTCCTCCATTTATCAATCTTATAGCTCAATGGGCATGGAAGGGAGACCCAGATGAGGTGGAGCCCATTACTAAGAAAGCTGACAGGATATTATCTGTGCCTATGGACAGGAAGCACTGGCGTAATGGTCTACCAGTAGATGCTATTGTGGCAGCAACTACCAAGATAGAGCTGTTGGAAGTAGCTCCTCTGTTCATCTTCATAATAGAGAATCTAGTACAATGGACAGATTTAGGAAGTGGGCCTATGCATCAGTGACATTTGCCCTTAGATCACTGAACTATCTAGCATTTAACAAGATTCCAGAGAGACTTGACTAAGATCACCATGCCTCTCTCAGGAGTGCTGCCTGCAGATGTTCAGAAAAAAAGTTGGCTCCCTACTGTTCACACTTCAGTACTCATCTAATGTGGCCATGCATTTGCTCTCTAATGCAGCTGATGGTATAGCCAGAGCAGCAGGCGCTGACATTACCATGAATCGCCACACCTGGATGCAACTTTATGACTTTGCGGAAGGCTTTAAGTCATACTTGTTAATGCTTCTTATGATGATTCCACTTTATTTGGACCAAAAGTCAAGGATACACTCACCAGGAGCCAACAAGATGGCAAGACTTCTTCACCCTTCAAAGACCTTTTTCTAGGAATCAGAGACTGGGGAAAAAGATGTGGTTCTGTAAATCACAAGTACTTTCCATGATTCCCCAGGTGACAGACCTCCTAGTGGCAGAGAAGGAGGCAATTTTAATAGATGACACCCAAGAGGCAGAGGCTGACTACATAATCAAGGCTTTGGTGGTCCATTTTCTGAGAAAGTCTTTCAGTGCTCTTGAATGGTTGCCCAACTGCTGCACTCTGGAGGCAGTCATGGGGGTGCCTGTCTTTGCACCATCAAGCCTGGCACATAATAATTTCAGATTCACGAGTGCTAAAAAATAATATGCAGAGGCTATTCTCTTCTCTTTTCCCTCCCACCTCAGAAAAAAAAAACAAAGTCCTCGATGTTCCACCCAGTTAGTGGGACTTATCAACTGAAATATCAAAGCTTGCTAAAAAACAAGAGTCATTCAACTGGTCTCCCATGACCAGTTTAGAATCCAGAGTCTATTCCAGGTACTTTTTAGTACCAAAGAAAAACAAGGACCTCAAACCCATTTTGGATCTCAGTCACCTAAAACCAGTTGTCTAAGTTATGGATGGTCACAGTACAGTCCATTTTGCCTCTGTTAAGGAAGGATGGTAGGATGTGCTCCATAGATCTCCAGGATGCCTACTATAAGATCAATATAGCAAAACTATCCAGGAGATTTCTCCATTTCCATCTGGGAGTCAGTCACTAACAATTCCACGCAATGCTATTTGGTCTCACCACAGCCCCCAGGGTGATCACCAAGATCATGGGAGTAGTAGCAGTACATCTGTGCCTACTGGAGATGTAAGTATTTCTGTACCATGATGATTGGCTCCTCACTGTCTCCACCAAGCATCTGCTACTAACTCACTTGGACCAGGTACCACAGTTGGTTCTGGACTTAGGAACATCTGTAAACCTACCACAATGTCAGCTAAACCTACCTAAATATCAGCTAACTCCAACGCAGACTGTAGAGTTCGTGGGATGCCACCTAGATACCAAACTACAAATAGTCAGCCTTCCCCAAGCAAGAGTTCAGTTAATTCATCTTACAGCCTTACACATACTGCATCACCTATCACTACCAGTGAGGTTAGTTCTGCATCTCTTAGGTCTCATGGCATCCACAATACTAGTGATCCCTTTTGCCCGATACTACATGAGAGTGCTGCTGTGGACTTTAGCAGTATAGTGGTCTCAATCCAGTCACCCTTTACATTCAAAAATCCGAACTATGTAGATCTGCAAACAGCACTTCGCTTGATGGATAACATCAACTGTAACCCATTTCCGCACTTTCCAGACTGATTCGGAGATTGCAGCAGTGACCACAGATGCATCCCTTTAGGGGTGGGAGGGGCATTTCGAAGGGAGAATTGTTCAAGGTACATGATCATCACTAGAGGTTGGTCTTCACATCAATGTCTTGGAGCTGATAGCAGTCCTCCTAGCATTGCAGGCATTTCAGGACCACCTCCCCAAGAGTTAGATCTCCATACAGACAGACAGACAACATGGCAGTGGTATGGTGCATCAGCAAACAAGGAGGAAACCGTTGTTATCCTCTTTGTCAAGAGTCCATGAAAGTGTAGCAATGGGTGATGTCTTCACAATGCCTTCAGATAGCAATACACATCTAGGGTTATCTAAAGTACTTGTGGACAAATTGAGCAGGACAGTTTTGATGCCTCATCAGTGGTCCCTCAGTCTTACAGTAACATGGGTAATTTTCAGTTGTTGGGAGCCAGTCCTGCTGCATCCTCTCTACAGCCTATCTAACCAACAAATGCAGCAGGTATTTTGCCCTGATCCTTCCACAGGGACAGTTACTGAAACAATGCTGTGGCCAGAATTTCCCCCCAGGCCTCCTGTATGCCTTTCCCCCTTTACCTCTAATGAACAAATTCATGCAGAAAGCAAGACAGTGCAAGGCCATGGTGATCCGTATTGTTGTTTTTTGGCCCTGACAGACACAGTTCACCTACTTATGGCCTCTACTAGTACATCCTCCATAGATGTTGGATTATTATGCAAACCTACTGACTCACTTATCTGGACTGCCTCCACTTAATCAGATGTCCGTGAAGTTAACTGCATGGTTCCTCCAGTTTGAACCGTAACCAGAGATGCTAGGCTTTCTCATGCAGCAGTCAATATTCTTTCTCCTTCTCAGAAAACAACTAGGAAAATTTATCATAGTAAATGGAAGAGATTCTCAGTTTGGGCCTACTCCACAGGCCTGGATCTGTTTTAAGCACCGGTTCTGTCCATATTAGAATTTTTATCTGCTGTCTTTGATGAAGGTTCCAGCTTTGCCACCACCATGTTACATTTAGCTGCAACTTCAGATTTTGACATTGGAATGACTTTGAATCCAATAGCTTCACTAAAAATCTCAAAACCCTTCTTGAAAGGTGCTTTTCTACTAAGACCTCCTATTAGAGACCCAACCCTTCCATGGGACATTACCATTATGCTACAAGCTCTGACTTATGCTCCATTTGAGCCCACTACCACTACAGATCTTAAATTCCTTACTTGGAAAGCAATTTTCTTAGTGGCAGTAACATCAGCCAGATGAATCTCTGAGTTACAGATGCAATCATATAAGCCCCCCATATCTACTGTTTCACAAAGGTAGAGTTTCCCCTTAGAACTAATGCTTCCTTTATTCCTAAGGTGGCATCCAAAGTTAATGCAAATCAGTCTATAAACTTGCCTATATTTTTCCAAGGAGAATACTTTCTATATATGTTACATGTAGACAGGTAGCTCAAATTCTATATCCACAGGACAAAATAATTCAGAAAAGACAATCAAATGTTCATTTCCTTTTCTAAACTAAAATTTGGGAAAGGCAGTTTCTAAATTTACTTTGTCCAGATGGCTCTCAGACTGTATATCCTTTGTCTATAATAAGAATTTTTTTTTTTTGAATGTATAATAAGAATTTACCCTTATTGAGTAAACCAAAAGCACATTCAGCTAGAGCAGCTTCTACTTCAACAGCATTTAACAGTGGTTTATCTGTTGATGACATACTGTATGTGCTGCGGCCACTTGGTCTAATGTACACACATTTTGTGTCTCACTATAAACTGGATGTACAATCCAGATCATGTTCCTTCCTTGGTTCACCATATTCAGGAATGTCCTTCCTAGATACCAACATGTTTTGGCAGCTTGGGATTCTGTCACTACTTTTGAAATAAACAAAAATAGACAACATTGGATACGAAAGTTATGTACTTGCCATAACATTAGATCCACATTGTCTAATTTTCTTCCAGTTCAAACTACCTCCTTTCTTCCTATCCCCTTCCAAACTGTCAGCAATGTCTTTTGAGATGATTGAGTGGATTTTATTCCCTATCTGTGCACAGTCATATGAGACTGTACCCACTATTCCTCAACAGTTTGGGACTATCTAAATTAAGAGATTCTTTCTTGAAATTGGTCCTCTTAGGTACTAAGTTCTCATATAGTCTAGGAAAATGGAGGGCAAACTTGGGCATCTGAGGTGGAACCTAGGGAATTAAAGGTAGAGAAGGAATCAGAGCTCTGGAACGGATGAAGCTTCGAAGTCAGAACTGAGGTTGGATCTGACAGCCCATACAGCTGAATGGGACGAAAGCACACAACATGGATCTAACATTGTGGTTCATAGGTGTTTACTAGGCTAGTGACCACAAGGGCATGTTTAAACCTAGCCATGCATCCTACATCTCTGACAAGTTCTGATACCCTTAATAAGTGTAAGAAGGAGCTTGTGAGAGTAAACATTCAATTAATTCCTATCTTACTCTTTCTGATGAGGATAGAAAGGTTATTGATGGGTACTGGAAAATAGTGTATGCTTCTGCAACTTTGATTTTCAGAATTTTGAATTGTTAGGTTCACACTGGGAAAGTATGAGGAATGTTTGGTCTGCAGTTTCTTCTTTTGAGGAAACATCTGCTTTAAATTATTTAGTCTATTCTATTTTATTAGTCACTGCTCTCTGTTTACACTGTGTGTATGACTCGGTTGATAATTCTTCCAAGGCTATGGCCTCTGGTACTTTTTTGAGAAGGTTTGCCTGGCTTCAGTCTCAGAACCTCCAAAGAGGATGTGAATAATTAGATTTTATTTTCTCTTTTGTATAGAGATTCACTTGTTTATTCCTTTGTTGAAGAACTGATGAAAAAGTGTGATGTAAGGGGTAAGTTGGATCAGGGAATCACTAAGGTTTTCTGCCTTTCTTTTTAAAATTTTTTAGGGATTCTTTAACACCTCATCCAGTTTTGGCAAAATGACTAGGGAGTTCTGAAAATAATTCAGGAACACTCAAAACCATGGACAGTCCAACTAGTCATTTTCAGAGCTTTGTTTCCCCTTCCTACTGTGATAGCCCCTTTTTCCCTTCCAGAAAGTCTGAATATCCATTTATTTCTCATTGGCAACAGATGCTTGAGACAAATGAGTTCTGAAGAAAACTTATCACACTTATAGGTGGCAGTGAGAATATACACCTCTTGTCAGGAGGTTATTCCTCATCTACCAGAACAGACTATATTTCCACCTGTCCTTCATTACATGCTGCTCTAGGAAGTGACAGAACCAGTCCGTCTTTCAAAGTTGGGAAAGATTTTTGTTCAAGATGTTTTTTGTGCCAAAGAAAGAAGACGCTAAACCTGTTTGTGATAGTGCCTAACGTCAAAATGATGTACTTTCACAATCTGCTACCTCTTCTTCGTCATTCTCGTTTTCTTGTAACTTTACATTTAAAAGATGATTATCTCATTCCTTTTCATCTAGACTTCAGACGTTTCTTAAGGTTTGTGTGTCTGGATCACTTTATTAGTTCTCTGCTTTATTCTATTCATTGCTAAGTGTTTACTAAGTGGTTAACTCCAGTTGTAGCTCCTTGTGGGCTATAGGGTACCAGTTTCTTTATTCCATATTTAGACAACTTGCTTATCTTTGCAGAGCCTTTTTCAAATTGTCAGGAATCTCTCACTTGAGTGACAGATCTCTTGCACAAGCTGGTATTCCAAGAGATCATTCAAAAGTATTTTTGACTCCTTCACACAGGATTGTGTTCCTGGGTTGTCAGCTGGACACTTCTGTTCAAAGAGTTTTTCTTTCACAGGAGTAAAATAGATCTATGTCTAAGGTTTTCTGTTTGTACTTTGATCACTATGCTGGAATACTTCAGTATTTTAGGGTTTCATGACATCTTTGAGTCTCATGATAACCCTAGCAAGACTCCATATGAAAAGATACTATGGTATCTGAAGTGTCCTTGGTCCCAGTATCAACATCCCTTGTCTTTTCAAACCCCACTGCTGGGGTTTTTCAGTAGGGAAATTCCTTGGTGGAGACCTCAAATATCCCAAAATTCTGGCCTCCCCTTATCCCTCCCTGTTCCAAAGCAGTCAGTCATCTCAGAAAACTTGTGCATTGCTTGGCGAGTAGTTTCAGGAGGGATAATAGTGCAAAGTGTGTGGGACAACTAGGACAGATGAAAGCACATACATATGAGAGAGATGCTTGCCCTGATGAAGGCACTAGATTCTCTTAATCATCTTTAATCCCCAGGACCTCTTCAAGTTGTTTCAGACAGTGCCACAGTCATTTAGTGCATCTTCAAGCAAGAAGGAACCTTTGCATACTAGCCATCTTATCTTGAGATATAGTTTCACAGCACTATCACTTTACAGACATTCTTCATTCTGTCAGAGCAGTACTGTGTAGCAAGCAAGCTGAACAGGACAGGATAAACCCTCATGTATGCAAATCATATCAGGAGGTTTTCCAAGATTTGATCCATCTGTGGGGAGTTCCTCTAGTAGACCCATTTACCTCCTGTCCACATAATTAGCTGGCATGATTCTGCTCCAAGACTCCATGATGGAAGGCCTGGAAGTCAGACACCTTTTCCTTTGACAGGAATGCTCCTGTGTGCTTTTCCTCCCTTTCCACTGATATCCAAGGTCCTTCTGAACATTTGGAAGGAATCTCCCAAGATCTTTGTGGTGACTCCCTTCCTTGTTCCGCCATTTCCCTTCTTTTGGAAATGGCCAGGGGCAATTACCAGAGTCTTCCTCATAAAATGGATCTACTCACACAAGATCAGGGGTGTTTCATACACCCTGACTGTTAGATATTATGAATATAAGGCTGAAATTAATTCTGTTGTAAATATGCTGAAAGAAAAAGTTTGCTTGAATATATGTATAGAGTTTACAATGTGTATTCATACTATATGTATAACAGACAGGCTTCTCTTTACAGCATCAGAAAATGCCTAACAAAACAATACTGGAAAACAAGCATTACATGATTTTCTCATGTTTGTAGAACAAATATCTATTAACAGACATCCTTTTTTATAAATTCAGCAATACGTGATGTTTTTCCAGTAGGAACAGCTTATACAGATGTTTCCTTTCAGAATGGCATCCTCACATCAGCAAAAGTGCTTAAATCACAAAAAGACAATAGAAAAGTCTAAAAACAGACATTATGTGATTTCCCATAGAAGGCCAGAAAAATATACCAAGAGGAAATAACAATCTCTTGTGTGCGTGACTAGCTCTGTATATAGCTATTGTAGTAATTCAGTTATGTGAGAGAAGGACAGAGAGAGGTATTTTGTAGGTCATCATTCATATCTGTAATGAAGGAAAACTTTGTAAATATATGCTACAAATCTGACAGACTTTGTGTGGTTTGTTATAAAATAAGTTATCTGTAACTGTGCTTATAGCTGCAAAATATATTTCTTTATCAGTGTGCAATTTGAAAGGCTTGGTGCTTTAAACAGACTACAGATGGAGTCATGCAGAGCTATGTGTCTCTGATTCAGCAGTAAACAGCACAGCAAGACTGTGCGTCTTAAGAAGACTTCAAATCCCACAGCAAGCAGTAAGCATCCATATAATTTTTCAATGGTGACTCTTTGACAACGTTCCTAGCCTGTATCCAAAAACAGGGAGAGTGAATGGGTAATGTCACTCCTGTAAAAGCACAGTAACGTTTATGTGAAGTACTTCAGATTTCTACAGTTTTCAACAGTTTGTAGCAATACAGTTTAATAGACATCTAAATCCGGTGAGACTGCATTGCAGGAAGGTGGAGCAGTTCCATAAATTCTCCAGAAAAGGTACATGATGAAGTTGTAAGACTGAATCTGCCAGTTTTGCTGTACCAACTTCACAAGTGACTACAGAAACTTTTCAACCATCTACAGTAAAGCAGCTTGGCTATCTGCCTGTCTGTTGACTGGTAAGAAAATTATTCTGTGTTACATACAGTATGAATGCCATAGAGGTAATAATAATAACAGAATAAATGTATATACAGCATATTAGCAAATGTAAAACCTTATTAGGGCAAGTTAATAGTAAGGCATTATGCAAATGGATTGCAATTTGATAGTAAGGCATTATGCAAATGGATTATAATATTTGACTGGTATCTGAAATAAAATCATGTGTGGTATAAAACTGTTTATTGTGTGTACAATGTCATAAAAATACAGTGCATGACATTATCCAAAGGTTAGACTGTACAGACAAAAATTGTAAAGGTAAAGAACCAAGAAAAGTTAATATGTTGACATTATATTCAAATGTTAGACAGTTATATTCTGTCACCAGATGTAAAAGGTTTATTTCAGAGTTGCAACAACAGTCAAATCAGTTACTGATAGAAACTCTAGTACATTTTGTTACAAAGAAATGTAATAAACTTCTAAAAAACAAACACAATGAGTTCAGGAAGCTTAGACAAGTTATATACACATCTTTTCAAAAGTGCATAGGAGTTTCAAATTCAGCAGAACAGCTTACTAAAGAATGTCAGAAAGACCATGCAACATCACAGGAAATTCAACAGCAGTTGCAGGATAAAGGAAATAAATTAGCTGAACAGACAGAGACTGGGAACTTCCTGCATACACAGCTAATCTGTGCAAAAGAAATATATTTTATAATATGTTTATGTTTTGAAAATGGTTAAGCATACATGGTAGGATGGTAGGGGTGAATCATTTTTAAATGTTTTACTTTCATTCAGTTAAAGCAAGACATATATCAATACTACAGTAAAGTAAAGCATATGACTGCCATTCTTAGCATAGTCAAAAGGTAAACAAAACTGTTCTAGTGTATAAAATTAAATAAAAATAGATAATAAGAGTAAAAAGTTAAAGTCACAAGACTGACATGCTTGTATAAAGATATACAGATACAAGACAGACATGCATGTATGTTCTTTTCATCTAGAGTACATTTGTTTACAATATATTTATTTATATAATTTTATAGTAACACCACACCAAACAGTTAAAATTCTGAATTTTAAAAAGAAAATCACAGATGGTATTTGTCAAACAGTTTTTGTAAAATTAATGACAGAATAGTTAAATAAAAAAATAAAAAAAATACTGAAATCCATGTAAGCTAATTGTAATGTAGTATAAATGCATAGTTATGCAAATCACAATCACATTAAAGGAAAAATGCCAAAAGAATTAATTATAGTTTATAGAGTATAAAATGTGAGCTCAGACCTTCCTAGACTAGATGAATAGTTACAGGAAATGTTGAAAAGATAAGATAAACAACAAGACTGATTGCCAGATAAGTAGCTTGAGTTTTTCTAAAGCATCATTGTTATTAAAACATAATTGTTAAAATGTTTACAGGCAACACTATTTGGTAATTGTAATAAAATGTCACAATTTTGCATAGATGTCACTGATAATCTGTTTGCAAGTAAATGTTAAAAGAAAAGAAAAAACCTCAGTTGCATCAAGTACAGTCAGCAAATGGGCTATAGTATACATACAGTTCAAAACAATTGTGCAGGAGGGTGTAAATGCCTACTAGTGGTAATAGACAGCAAAAACTTTATAAAAATGATCAAATCAGACAAAGGTCTATAGTTTAGTAACCTAATAAAATAAATGTATAACCAAAGTGTTGGGCTGACATACATTCTATTCTCACAGCATAAAGCAGGTAAATAGTGCTGCAGTACTACAGGGTAGGGGTACTTTCTCAGTTTTACACTGACTGTATAAGCAGTACTGCACAAGGGTCTGAAATAAAGCTATAGAAAAAATAAACAACAAGGGTCTGAAATAAAGCTACAGAAAAAATAAACAATAAGGGTCTAAAATAAAGCTACAGAAAGAAAATAATATCTCATTCCTTCTTGACAATACTCTTTTAGGGGGAGGAAAACAGGTATTAGTGTATTAAAAATACTGGTAAACTGGATTAAACCTGACAGGATAAGATATTTTACAAGTTGTTAATAGCTGTATTTACAACCTGTTAAACTGTAAAGCTATACAAGAGATGGTTTAAAAAACAAGAGATGATTTAAAATTGCTTTATTAAAGCTATACAAGAGAGAATAAATATATGCAAAATGCATAAATGTTTCTAATAGCAAGAATGGCCACTATTTCAATATGTTTTTGACAAAACAATGTTGGTATAAAAAAGCATGAATATTTTTAATTGTTGACTATGTAGTTTAAAATAACATGACATATGCATTTGGTGCCAGTTCCACTAGATATTTCTAAAGAGACTTAAACATTTTCCAAGATTTTCCTCAGTATTAATGTTATTAAATTTGTAAGGTTAGACTAAATGTACTTTACAGTCTTTGTATGTACAAATGCAGAAAAATTTAGTACAAATGAAATTATGTCTAGTAATGAATATGTGTGAAAAAAACATATTTAAAGAAAACAATGGGTCCAGGATACCTACTAGATTGAAATGCACAAATAGCAAACAGTCTGTGTAAATACATACTGATCAGGATACATTGTAATAAGTTCAAAAGTAATCTGTCAAGTTGTAATATCACTGGTTTTACCCCAGTAAAATAATTGCTTTCAAATATTTAATATCTAGGCCCAGTTCAGTATTTTACCAATATGTTATTGAGCAGTTCAGAGACATGAACACAATGTGATGGTTAAAATGACATTAAAACTGTATATTTTCAGCAGTGTATAAATGCTTGCAGTAGCACATAGTTATTGTCTCGTATAGTTAATTCAACAGTTGCAAAGCGTTAATGAAACAATTCTAAGTCATAAATTAAATTCTGTGATTGCAAAAGAATAAATTAATCAAGTAAAATTAAAACAGACACAGCTCATAACTGATAAAATATTTTCACAGAATGGTCTGCAAAAGAAAAAGTTGTTAAATACATTCAGGTTTGGTAGTAATACATGTTTTCATTGTATTAACTATGTAAAATTGCATTATGACTTGTATCAAAAAAGACTAAAGGTTTTTTTTCTTAATTTGTTTTTTATATAGAATGTTTTGAGTATGTTTAAAACAGAGGGAATTGTTAGATATTATGAATATAAGGCTGAAATTAATTCTGTTGTAAATATGCTGAAAGAAAAAGTTTGCTTGAATATATGTATAGAGTTTACAATGTGCATTCATACTATATGTATAACAGACAGGCTTCTCTTCACAGCATCAGAAAATGCCTAACAAAACAATACTGGAAAACAAGCATTATATTATTTTCTCATGTTTGTAGAACAAATATCTATTAACAGACATCCTTTTTTATAAATTCAGCAATATGTGATGTTTTTCCAGTAGGAACAGCTTATACAGATGTTTCCTTTGAGAATGGCATCCTCACATCAGCAAAAGTGCTTAAATCACAAAAGGACAATAGAAAAGTCTAAAAACAGACATTATGTGACTTCCCATAGAAGGCCAGAAAAATATACCAAGAGGAAATAACAATCTCTTGTGTGCATGACTAGCTGTGTATATAGCTATTGTAGTAATTCAGTTATGTGAGAGAAGGACAGAGAGAGGTATTTTGTAGAAGTCATCATTCATATCTATAATGAAGGAAAACTTTGTAAATATATGCTACAAATCTGACAGACTACATGTGGTTTGTTATAAAATAAGATATCTGTAACTGTGCTTATAGCTGCAAAATATATTTCTTTATCAGTGTGCAATTTGAAAGGCTTGGTGCTTTAAACAGACTACAGATGGAGTCATGCAGAGCTATGTGTCTCTGATTTACTGCTGAATCAGAGCTATGTGTCTCTGATTCAGCAGTAAACAGCACAGCAAGACTGTGTGTCTTAAGAAGACTTCAAACCCCACAGCAAGCAGTAAGCAGAGCAATATATTTTTTCACTGACCCCAGGCAACTTTACTTTAACTGACTGCCTAGATGATAGGGTCTTATTTTCATTAAGGCACCTGTTTACTGAGGATGTGCAGCAGGTACTAAAAGAGGCAAAAAGTCTGCTATTAGAAAATCATTTATTAGCAAATGGAAAAAGGTTTTCTAGTTGATGTCAAAAACAACATAACCAACACCCATTCTGGGTGATTTGTTCTCTGATTTTACAATGCTTGTTTACTTCTTCATCAAAGTTCATTTGCTGGCCATTTCAGCTTGGTCTGCCCATGGATCCTCCCCTTTCAAGGCTTTCTCATGTCAAAATGTTTTTAAAGGGATTTTACTTAAGAGTCTTCGAAGAAAACTAGTGGCCCCCTTCTTGGGATTTTAATTTTGTGTTAGAAAAGTTGACACTTGCTACATTTGGATGAGCTAATCTGGCTAACTTGAGATTCTTAACAAGGAAACAGTTTTACTGTTTGCTCCAACTTCTGCAAGAAGTGTATCTGAGTTGCAAGCTCTTATGGTGAGTCAGAAGAGTATCTGAGTTGCAAGCTCTTATGGTGTCAACATGATCTCACTTTCCACAAAGACAGACTTTCTTTGAGAACTAATCTTTTTTTATACCTAAAGTTGTATCCAAGTTTACTGTAAGCCAAACCATCCATTCCCCCATTGTCTTTACTGATCTTAAAAATGAGGGTGAAAGGCTACTCTGTACATTGGATTTGCACTGACAACTTTGGTACTATCTTGACAGAACTAAATCTTTCAGATTTTTGGATCTGCTGCTGCTTTCTTGTGAAGATAAGAAGAGACAACCTGTGTCAATATAGACTGTTTGCAAATGGTTGTCTAAGCCTATTATCTTTTTTATACTCACCATAACAAAAATTTTCCAGGCAGGGTCAAGGTCCACTCTACCAGGGTGCAGGCTTCATATATGGCTTTTTTTGGAAAAGGTTGGATTCCAAAACTTTTCTAGTAGGTGCAACTTGGTCCTGTGTACATACTTTTGCAAAGCACTGTAAGGTT
This sequence comes from Protopterus annectens, assembly GCF_019279795.1. NCBI lineage: Eukaryota > Metazoa > Chordata > Ceratodontiformes > Protopteridae > Protopterus > Protopterus annectens. The sequence goes on from NC_056741.1 coordinate 1,809,385,510, forward strand.
GATTCCTTCTCTGGGTCTAGATCAGACTTTCAAGGACCATTCTCCAGCAGCTCCTGGATTCCTGGACTCTCTTCCTTCCGCCTTCCAAATGTAGTATGCTAGGATAATCTACTCAGATAGCTATTACTGCAGCAGCAATGATCAGAATGGTGAACATAGTACAGCTGTGTAAGTAAACTTAACATAACAGTAGATGTTCAAATGATCACTGCTTCACTAAGTGCTCCATCATTTTTTTTTGTCCTTCCAGGGCTCAGCTTCCCTTTCTCTGTTGGCAGCAAAGCTCTGAAAGGCTTGATGCTCAGTCTTTTCTTTTAGTTAGCTGAGCTTGAGCTGTCTGGTAGTTTGGGTATGCAGTAGGTGCCCTGAAGCTTTGAAAGATGACTGGATGTTATATCCTTAGCAGGATATAACCCATATAGTTAAGGCTACTGCAACAGCGATCATTCAAACATCTACTGTTATGGTAAGTTTACTTGCACAACTGTACTTCCATGGGGTTCTGTCTGCCTCTCCCAACATTTCCTTTTGAAACGAGGGAATCCATGTCACTGGCGAAGTCTTTCTTGGATCCCGTTTACCTGTAGAGGGTTGAGAAGCACAGTCCCCTTCATCTTGTTGACTGGAGTTTTGTTGATGGAACTTTCATTCCTTTCAAAGCCTGACCTGCTGCAATATATTGTTGTCCCACCTGAAAAAAAGTTATGAAAACTGATGGATATAGCAGTATGACACATATCAACCTATCAACATAACTTAATGACTGAAATAAACATTCTTCTCTTTTGTCTGGTATAGCTCAAGTAATCATTTTCCACAAACACCCAGGCATCACTACTTACCTACTTACTGTCTATACTGCAAACCGGTACCTAAGATCCAGTGAAAAATCTGTCCTCTCCATCAGCAAGGCTAACAATAATCCAAAAAATGCACTCTACTCCCACACTGTTGCCAGAAATTGGAACTCTCTTGCCCTGTCCGTTTCCACTGCCCCCTCCACATCCATGTTCAAAAACTCCCTCAAATCGCACCTTCTTAGTACCTGGTTATGCCTTGTATCATATAACCCTACCCATACTACTATTAACTCCCCAAACTCCTCTCTGATCCCCTGTAGGCTTGGTCATCTGAAAGGGTACTTTTAACTATAGAATCTTACTTGATAAATTTTCTTCTCTTACCAATGTATAACTGACATTGTCTTTTTACCCATGTTCTATATCTTCTTTTACCTGGAGTGTTTTATTAATTTCTTGTTATATTACTATGATCAGCATATATGATAAAACCTGTTTGTGTATTATGCTGGATGTACCGTAACTGACATTGTCTTTTACCTATGTTCTATATCTTCTTTTACCTGGAGTGTTTTTTATTAATTTCTTGTTATATTACAATGCTCAGCATACATGATCTAACCTGTTTTGTGTATTATGCTGGATGTATTGTATTTGTATAACTTGATGCTGGAGCTTTTCCCCCTGGGTCTCCGCTGAAAATGGACCTGGTCCAGTCGGAATTTCCAGGTTAACAAATGTAAAATAAATAAATAAATAAATAACCAGTTTTAAACACCTGTCTTTTTTTGCTGCATTTCTGTCATAAGGATCTTCTTCTGCTGATATAACTGTATTTTAACCGATATGCATCCTCCTGTGAAACCCTAATCTAGGTACTTATTTATACTTTTATAAAGTTAATACAGTCCACCCCCTCCAATTGTTTGGTGTTTCCTTAGAGCTCAGGTTCTACCTCTTACCTGCTAGATCTACTGTTTTTGAAACATTTCTTAATTTCATGTCTAAGTCTCTGGTTTCTCTTTTTCATTCCCTTTTCTGATTGCTTCAAATTTAACAGTTCAGCTGATTGGCCGTTTAAAACTGCTTCTATTTTATCCATCCACTTTTCATTTGCTCTTACATATTCTTCTTATTTTAAAGACTTCTGAATACATCTGCTCTATTTTTTCTTACTAGAAATTATCTCCTGTATCAGTAGTGCGAATAAGTCTGCTTCTGATGATTAACAATAAGTTCCTTCCCTTCTACATTTGTTTCTTCTCCTTTTTGAATCAACTTTTTCATATGCATTGCATATTTATTTATTTGGCTGCAGTCTACAAATAGCCATATTTCATCCCAATTTGTGACTTTTAATGGCTTTTTTGACAGTTTCTTTGTTTTCGTACTGGCATAGTTCTGATTAATGCATTTCTCAGTTATGTGTCATCTTGGAAGTCCCTGCGTGGACTCTAAACTACTATGGCCAACGTCCCAGATTTATTAGAGATCAGAGAAACTTAAACATTTTTTTTATTTCTCTCCATATCTGAGTTTCTGTTTAAGTTAGGGAAAAGTCTACAGATAATATAAAAGTGCAATAGTTTTATTAAATTATTATATTTTATTAGATTGTTAATATTATTACATTATTGTATTATCTAGGTGCTCATAGCCCACCAATCCTATATTTAGATTTCAGAAATGCAATATCAAAAAACAGACGAAGGATAAAGTGCCATGATGAAAATCCAGGAAATACAAAAACAAATCTTTCAAGGCAACACATGGTTAAAAAGGCTTTATTCCACAAAACAGAGACAAAAAAAAAGCGGTATCCCTCTGCTTTGGTTACATCTTCCCATTATAGATGCCTTAGTATATGCTTTAGTGTATGCTGCCATCTAGTGATATTTTAAATGGTGTTTTTAATCAATGTGGTTTTAAATGAATGTTTTATAAATATAAGTATATGCATTTTTTATATATTTGTATTTATATATTTATAGAAATGTATATTATTAAGTTTGAATTATGACATTTGGGAGATGCATAGGTTATTTGAATAATAGTTGTTTGATGAAATAGTGTTTCTAAATGAATTACACTTTGGAGGCACTTTAATTGATTAATTTAGAAACAACAAATTAATTACAGTGCTTAGCTCTCCAGTTCATTTCTCAGCAGAGATTCCTTCTATGCAGAACGTGAAAGCGCTTACTTGCTTGGTATACCATTTTTTTTTGTTTCTGTTTTGTGGAATAAAGCCTTTTTAATCATGGTGCTGCCTCGAAGTTTTATTTTTAGATTTCAGAAACCTTAATTTTAATCTGAGAAGTGAGAAAGTGAATATGTTTTCAGTCAACTAAAAGCTTCAAAGAGCCCCAACTTCCTCATGACAGCCCTGAATCTGTTTAAAAAAGCTGCCTCTCCCCAGTACTCATTTGTCTAAATGTGATATTTTTCCTCTCTTGCAGGTCATAGAAACAGATCCAGAGCCAGAACATATTGTTGTGGAGGAGAGTGTTCGTGAACTAGAGCTTCGGATTAGTGCTGTTGTCAATTATGCCCAGTATAAGTGCAAGACTGAAAGTATTCGCTTCAGGGACACCCTAATTTTCCAGACACGTATCTATGAGTGAGTGGAAAGTCATGTGAAATAGTTTCAATTTCTTCACTTTTCTAAGAAATATAATTTTATTCATTTTTTTTTATGTATTTTATTGTTAGATTCAAATGAGACATGACAAACTCTTCTTGAATAAAGCTTCTGCTGGTATTCTGGATAAGAAAGTGGTGGGAAAAACCTTCTTTTTCTCAGACAGACTGATACATCCTATGCAGTATGTATGGACTCAAGGCAATTTGTTCTGCATTGAGAAAGTGGGGCAGTATCATGCCTTGAGAAATTATTTTTGTCTGTCCATGTATTTATTGCTGGCTAAGCTGCAGAAAAAAAATTAGCTAATCAGCAGCCAGCTTCCTTCCAAAACACATGCAGTTAGATCACAAAACTAAAGTAGCCTTCTTGGTGTCTTTTTCTTTTACCCCTACACCTTGTCTTAGCTTAGCCTTTTGTCATGTTCTTACTTTTCAAACACTCACAGGTTTTCAAAAGAAGGAAGGAAAAAGAAGTGAAAATTTATATGTCTCAGTCACTGACTGATAGAAAATGAATAACTAAATGTTTGAATGTATTTATATACTTAGTAAATGGTTAATTATGCTGGTATAAAGACTATTTCCATCCTCAGACAGGGTCATAAGCAGTAATGCAAAGATAGGTAATAGGTATGCAGTTTCTGTAACTATATGGTAGTACATAATGTGTGGATATGTACATTCATGGTAGCAGTAACATTAAATACACACATTAGGAACAATGAACTGCATAATCAAGGTAATGAACTCAGAAAAGTGAGTAAGTTAGAAGCAACAAATTAATTACAGTGCTTAGCTCTCCAGTTCATTTCTCAGCAGAGATTCCTTCTATGCAGAACTTGCATGTCTTTCTGTATCCAAGTAGGTTTTTATTGGGTACTCCAGATGCCTCCCACATCCCAAAGACATATAGTACATGAACTAGTAATGCTTCAAACTGCCTGTAGGCGTGTGTGTCATGATTATGGTGTTTGTGAGTGCCTCTGCTTATCATGCAATGCATTAGTATCCTATTCAGGATTAGTTTCAGTGCCTTTTGCCTTTTAAGTAATAGGAAAGGCGCTGGCTCTCCCCTCTCCAGCAAAACTAAAATTGATTAAGTGGGATATTGTTGAATGAGTGAATGTAGGTTTAGTGACAAAGTGGTATTCGATGAGTCGTAAAATATGTTCCATAATTCCAAATTTTACAAGGTTTAGTAATTCATTTATCACACAAGCAGAACTCCATGTATGTCATTTATACATACTTTTCTATATTTTTTATTTTAATTTGGATTACTATTTCTCATAACTGTCAGGAGTCTGCTGTAAGTGCAAGCCCATAAGAGTGATCTTTGCATTGATAAGACTGTATATGTATTTATATGTGTTTATGCATGTGTGTGTGTGTGTGTGTGTGTGTATATATATATATATATATATATATATATATATATATATATATGGATTTACTTTGATCCATCAAAATTACAGTTAATCAAAACTCAGCCATTCCCAGTTCTTCGAAACGTCAGTTATGCGAAAGTACGCATTGCCAAAATCCTTTTCCTGTGAAAGAACTACTTGGCCACCATGAGAAAAAAACCTCACATGGAGTAAAACTAAACCCACCAAAGTGGGAGGCTTCACACCCACACCCTCCTTCTTAAATATTCCGACTACATGATCACACGTCATTGCAGAAAGGGCAAAGTTCACCATGGTGGCCATTGGTTCCTTTCACAAGGAAAGGATTTCTGCAGTCCATGCTTTCACGTAACTGACGTTTCAGAGAACTGGGAACGTGTAAGTGAGTTTCGATTAATTGTAATTTCAATGGGTCAGAGTAGACATATATATATATATATATAGAGAGAGAGAGAGAGAGAGAGAGAGATATGGATCTCCCATGTTCCCATGTTTTGTTGAATGCTATTTCTTCAACAAACATGGGGAGTTGTTTAATGTCAGTGGTACGGATAGCCAAGTGGTGGAAATGTTGATGATGTGTAATGTTGATGATGTGTAATGTTGAGACAGGTAAGTAGGGTAGAAGGGGTGAAAGTGTTTGTGCATGTGTATGTGAGTTAAGGTTATGGTCAGGAATGAGTGAAGGATAGGTGTTGTATGTCTGTGTGAGAGTTTATGTATTTCAAGATTAGGGTCTGGGTTAGGTTAGGGGGATAGATATAGTTTTGTTTATCTGTGTTTGTGAATGTTTGTGTATCCAAGTGTGTCTTGTTTAGTGGCAGTGTTATGTGAAAGTATTTATGAAGGTGATGTGTAGGGCTAGGTTGAGGGAAGGGGCAGCATTGGGGTTATGTCTAGTACCCATTACTAAAGTGGTGGTGGTAGGAGCGGAGCTTTCTTTATATTTATTTATTTTTTTGTTCTTCCAATAAAGAGCTGGGAGAGAAGGGAAGGTGGTGTGTATCTGGCTACCTTGCCAGTACAAGGAATGGGATGGGCTTATTTTTATTTATTTATTGATTGAATGATTTGTTTATTTTGCAGTCTTGCATTTCAGTAGCCCAGATACCTGATCATGGACGTTTTTTGCTCTTCTTGAAATGCTGGTGGGAGAAGGGCAAAAACTGGGTACTCTTTGCAGGAAGAAGATTCCTGCAGTTTTGTTGTAGTCGTTGTTCACTTGAAGAGCTGCGGAGGTGAAGTGGTAGTTCATCAGACAGCAGGTGTGGTTGACCCAGTGGTGGCTCTTCTGACATAAATGTATATGCAAGCACACACTTAGAGTAAGATTGAGGTTGTTTTGTCTTGGAACATCTCTCCTTCTCTGAGGTACATTGACCTTAAAGTTAGTATATAATACAGCAGTGGTGTGTGATACAGGGCTGTGAAGCCCCACACCTGAAACAATGTTCTTATGTTTGCAATGATTTTCAAAATTAACAGTTCATAACACCTCAGTTTTTTGGTCTGTTGGGGAATAAAGTTCTGTTTCCCAAACTTCTGATGGACAGCTATAATTGCATTCTTTGTTTTCTTAAGTACCATTTTATGAATGGGTTATCTCATAAGAGGTTTCCTGCTTGAGCTCTGATGTAAGTTTTGGTTCTCCTTTAATGCTGGTAAGTTTTTGCTACTGTGTTGGTAGTATGATGAGATTTATGACAATACTTTTTAGATTTATAGTTTAATTGCGTGCTTTAATTAGCATTATGTCTAATGTGCCTTTTTTTAATTCTGAACTAATTTGCTGGTAACATAATTTCCCAGGTAACTGGCTGTAGTTGATTTTTTTTATTTATTGTTGTGACTTTTGTATTTCACACATTTGTTTGATGTGTGTTTGTGAGGTGGAGTTTGTGGAGACAGTGTATACACTTTTATGTGAGCATTGTGTAAATGTTCTCTTTTTTCGTGTTTTAATGTGAATGAAGCTGATTTATGTTGATGGGTGACACAGCTAGAATGGTGATAAATAGTTAAATATATTGGCAGAATGGTGATAAATATATATATATTCAGACTCAGATTTTTTTTATTTTACAGACACCAACACGTGCACACACAAATGCATGCACATATATGTATAGGTTTGTAAGTGAAGAAGGGTGACTGTACAGATGTTTTCATATCACTCGGACACCTAAGATAAGCACTATCATACATCAGAGTTTTCAGTGTTAAAAGTTGTGAATTTGTATTAGTCTGAATTGATGCCGAGACGTAAATAGTTCAAGGTCTTTGTCCCCCCCCTCCCCATCAGAAATCAGACTATATCAATGTCTAAGACATGAGAGCTCTTATTCTGGCCCTTCAGGCTTTCTACCCCATGCTTTCTCCTGGCTCTCTGAAGGTTTATATGGACAACACCACAGTGATGTGGCAAGTCAACAAGCAGGAGGGCATGAAGTCTTACCTTCTCTGCAGGTTGGCACTTCAGGCCTGGGATCTGGCTGTCAGTTATCCGTTAACTTTTCAGGCAGTATATAGTCATTCAGAGCACAATCTAGAGGCAGACACTTTCAGCAGGTCCAAAACACAGGCTCAAGAATGGATGCCTCACAAAGATGTGTTTCTGGACATAATCCATCAGTGTGGTATTCATCAAGTAGATCTTTTTTGCCTCCTCTTTGAATATGGAGCTCCCTGTTTTCTGTTCTCGAGTGCCATGCCATCTGATGTGAAAGATGGATGCCGTTTCTTTTCTTTGGAAGGGGGTGTTTCTTTATGCCATCCTTCATTCACCCTACTTCCAAGAGTCCTGAAAAAGATTCCCCAAAAATCGTATTAGTGACTCCTTTTTGTCCGTAACAGCACTGGTTCCCCCCTCTTAATGCATCTAGCCAGGGGCAATCATCACAGGTTACCTGACTGGTTGGACCTCCTCACACATGACAAGGGGTCACTCATCCAGCCTTACTTGTCCACTCTTTAACTGACATTGTAGGTGATAGGGTTGTGATCTCTTTTAGGTACCTGTTTTTTGAGGACAAGCTCAGGTTTTTACAGGAGGCAAGCAAACTTACAACCAGAAAGTCTTATATGACCAAGAGATTTTTTTGTCCTGTGCCATACTCATAATCAGGATCCTTTTTCAGTGGGGGTCCCTGTGGTTTTGTCCTGTTTCGGTGAGTTACTTCAGTCTGGCTTGGCCTATTCTTTTGTAAAGGCCCATTTGACAGCTATTTCTGCTTGTCTACCCATGAATCCTCCTTTGGCTTCTCAGTTTGAGGTCAAACAGTTTCTTAAAGGTGTCCTGCATCTTAGGCACCCAAGGAAACTTATTTGTTTTAGAAAAATGGCCCAGGCTCCTTTTGAGCCTGCAAATCCAGCTTCTCTGCAACATTGTGCCTGGAGGACTGTTTTATTACTTGCTTTTACTTCTGCTCAGAGGATTTTTGAGCTTCAGGTCATTATGGCTATCCATCCTTTTTTGTTTTTTTTTCACAGGGACAGGGTGTCCCTTTCTATTAATTCTTCTTTTATGCCCAAGGTGGTCAATGAGTTGTCTTTGAATTAGGCAGTTCAACTCCCTTCTTTTCTTCCTTTTCCTCGGTCTGCTAGTGAGAGAGTCCTAAATACCCTGGATCTGCACAGGCAGCTCAAGTTTTATTTGGATAAAATCGATAATCTGACCAGCTGTTTATTTATTTTCATCCCAGGATATTGAGTTTGGCTGTTTCTAAGCAAACAATCTCCTGCTGGGTATCTAAGGCCATTTCTTTTTGTTATTCTTTATATGTCACATGTCTGTCTACTTCTATTACAGCTGTCCAGTAGGGCTGTTGCCTCTTCTGGTGCTTTCTTCAAGGGGTTGGACACCAATTCCATCCTTGCAGCTGCTACTTGGTCTTAGGTGCATACCTTTACTAGGCATTATAAATTGGATATGGTTTCTAGGGCCAAAGCAGGTTTTGCTCCGTTTATTCTGCATGGGTTTGTTGAGGGCTGTTCCCAGCTTTCCACCTCCTGATCCCTTTCTTGATTTTTTTGTACTCTCCTTACTGTGAAGACTATTGCAGCCATGATATAGAAGGACATAGTACAGTTGTGTAAATTCTTACCATCGCAGTAGACGTGCTTCTCTTCACTGTTGCAGTATTCACTCCATCCCTCCAACCCCCTTTTTTCTTTTGAGTTTTGTTGTGGCTGCCCTCCTGGCTGACTGTCTCCCTTTTCCATCTGCCATCTGCATTTTCTCCTTAAGGATATGCATTGCCTCTTTTTTTTCCTACGGAGGCTGTTCTCTTTTGGGGCATTTCATTTCTGGGTAACTGCATCCATACGTCACCTATATGGCCTAAATCCTGCATGGGGAGCATACGTGTGATGTATGGTGCATACAAGATTTAGAGGCTTTCCTTGGCAGGAGATCCATACTGTGACGAACACTGCAACAGTGAAGGGAAGAACATCTACTATTATGGTAAAATTTTACACAACTGTACTTTCTAACCTGTTTTCTCTGAGGGCTAGGCAATGGTGCATTCTATTGTTATGGTTTACTACGTATTTGGTTATTTTATTATAATATTGCTCAAATTTGGACAGTTGTGAGACTTTGAAGGTCAGTGAAGATTGGGGCAGCATGTTGGATTTATGGCTGAAAGAAAGTAGAGACTATATGTCTTCTGGCTTTGTCAATAAGGTTGGATTTTACTGTGCATAATGTACCTGGTTTTAAAAATGTACCTAGTGTATAAAAAGATCCACATATGCAAGGGATTAAATAAATGAACTAGGGTGTGTTCCATATGATGAGAATTATTAAACTGATTTGAACTTCTTAAACTTGATATGCATAAAAAAGTACTATTTAAAATATGTTTACAAAAGGTACATTTTCCACATTCCCTAAAACCAGATATAGATCTGTGTCTTGTTCTGGGTATTTGAGGATTACTATTACTTTTATAGGAGCTGAATCACTGAGCTAGACTTTTAATTCCTTTTATCACCTAAACTTGCATTTACTTTTGGCAAATCAGTATTGATAAATGGATTAGGTCAATATTTTTGATTGACCTGATACTATGAAGAATGTTGCTGCCAAAAGATGTAATAATACACTTAACACCTTGCTTTAGGGACTTGGAATCTATAATTAAATAGGTCAGATGTTCACCTGCCTAACATCCTCACTAGTGTTGGGGACCACCCATCTGTCATAGCCATGGTGCGCAAATCTGTGTACTAAAGCATTATTTACCTTGTCATAGTTTCATATTCATCTGGCACTCATGAACTGAGTTTTAGGGATGTTTATATGTGAGGGGTGTCAGCTGCTATGGGTTTAAAATGTTTTTAGAAAAAGATATTTTTGGAAATAGAAGTACTAATGGTACCATTGAGAAAAATCTATACTGCTGATTTCTGCTCTTAAAGAAAACTGATTCCAAAATTGGTAGAATTATCATAATTTTTAAATCTTACCAAATCATCAAATTCATCCTGTCACACCAGCCAACTGTTATTCAACTAACATTACCACATATTGATACTTCTTAAATATGTTAACATTTTCATCATGTATGCATTTCATTTCAAAATAACCCATAAAAGGTCCACATAAATAGGTGCAAAGGCCACATCCATTGTGATTCCCTTAATTTGTAGATAACAGTCATGGTTACAATTAAAAACCTTTTTGAGAGAACAATTTCAGTTATTTGACCTAAAAAAATCTCTAAGCTCAAAGATGTATAAATATGACCTATCCAGACAATATTTTAGTGCTTCCACTCCTCCATAAGAAATGCAAGTGTACAGTGCATTAACATCTAAAGTATATAGATATCAGGAACTGTCAAACTGTAATTCTGACATTTGCTTAAAGAGTCCTTGATTGTAAAATTGTTTCAAACACTCATAGAAAGGCAGCTACGGGTTTAGTTAGATATGCAATAGATCTGCTTGGTGGTTTATTCCACTCCTTAAGTATTTTGGGTAATATGTACAAAATATGAGTTAGGATCCAAAACCATTAATTCTTGCCTCAGTTTAATAGGAAAAGACATTTTGATGTTCCCAGTTCAGTAAAAAATTCATCTGTTTCCCTTTTGAAACACATGGGATAGGGTCTAGAGACAATTTATGAAAAAAATAAAATAGGATGCATTATCTTTTTTTATAAATACAGTGCCTTCTTTATCAGCAGTTATGTTAATCATAATGCTGTCAGTTTTTAATGTTTAATAGAATTTCTTATACTGTGATTTAATTAGTCAGTTTATTAGTCAGAGTACCGACTAGGGGGAATAACACCTTGGATTTTGTTCTTACTAACATGGGAGCATCTTACACCATGCCTTGCATATCTTATAGGTTCATAGGTAGGTACTAGGCTATTGACCCTAGGGCCCATACAAGCCTAGCCAAAAAATGTACCCTGGCTTTCGCCACCCAAGAAAATTATTTACCTGTGCCTCTGGCGAGCAGAGCCACAGAAGTGATCCCCGGGGTGAATTTCCCATTTCCCATCCAATCATCAAGATTTTTCTTGAAGAGTGCTAATGAGGAGCTCTGTTTGACATAGATAGGTAGTCTGTTCCAGAGAATGGGAAGTCTCTGGGACAGGAATCTATCCCTCCAGCATGTTCTGTTTATTGTGGTGATAAGGTTTAGGTCCCTAGAGCGTGTAGCTCGGAGGGATTGGGATTTCTTTAAGTGGAGCATGTCCAACAGCTCTGGGTTTGACATAGCTTTGTATGTTAGGCAGAGATCGCCCCTGAATAGGCGATATGCGATGGAGTAAAGCTGTAGTTTTTTGAGACGGTCTGCATAGGGCATCTGTTTGAGGCCAGTAATCCTCTTTGTGAGGTATTTCTGCATCATTTGTTAGGTCTGACCATAAAGCAGTTTCCTTCAAAATAAAACTAAAGCCAAAGATACTTTCCACTCAAAGTACATTTAAGAAATTTCTTTAAGACAAGCTACCTACTCCTAAGTGATACATTGGCAAGCTTCAAACCCCCTCCAAACCCTGTTAACTCTACTGAATATGCAGAAACATACACCACCACCACACTACACCAGCATATGAACAGCTGCATAGATGCAGTTGTACCCAATAGGAACAAGTGCAGGGCAAACCCTAGAAAAAAATCTCACATAGTGGAACTATGATATCAGTAAGCTTTATAATAAAAGGAAAATAATTTTGACCAAAAGTAAGACAAGTAATTCCCAGAATGTTAGAGCTCTTGTCACTGAAATAAACAAACAACTCAGGAGCTTAATAAAATCCACCAAAGCCAGGTTTGAGGCAAAAATTGCTACTAAAGCCAAATACATTCACAAGGCATTTTTTTCATTTATGTTGGTCAAAATTAGTTTCCTCAATAGCCACTTGGATACAGAAAGCCTATAAGTATATTTTTGGCAATTAATCTATTATCAGTGATAGTCAACAAAACTGTACTACATTTATTGATTTTCTTGAGATTGTTTTTCTCAGTGTCTGCATTTGGTTTAGTTAACAAAACTGTGCTGCACTTATTGATTGGCTTGAGATTGCTTTTCTCAGTGTCTGCATTTTTCTTTACTTAAAACTGTGCTGCATTTATTGATTTGCTTGAGATTGCTTTTTTCAGTGTCTGCATTTTGTTTTCTGTTTTACTGATAGTTAACAAAACTGTAGAGCTTTTATTTATTTGCCTGATATTTCTGGTCACTGTCTAGATTCTGTTCAGCTGGTTTCATAGCGGGGTTTGGTGCACCTTCTTTTGAAGCCAGTCTAACCAAGGTGTGAGCACAGCTTTTTGTGTTATCTGATTCCCTGAGGCTCTTAAGTTTTCCTTTATACTACTGTATAAGGAGTTACAATTCTGTGAGACAGTATCAGTATTTTAGCTGCTCTTTGTGTCCTAGCTGTGACTGACTCAGTACCTATTTGTATACAGAAAGCCTATAAGTATATTTTTGGCACTTAATCTGTTATCAGTGATAGTCAACAAAACTGTGTTTGCTGCATTACGTAATCTCAAAGCATAATGCAGCAATACACTGAACTGATTGTGAACAATGCTACTTATACTGAGGCTAAATACATAGTTAACCTACTGGCTAATAAATTTAATTCTAACTTTATCCAGCTCTCCCCTCTTTCTGCCCCTCAAGATATACCTGAAAGTGTAACCAAAAAACGGAGGATGCAGAACAAACCAGTAAGCAGAAACAAAGCACCCTGAACCACTGCTAGGTAGGCAAACAAATTTATTAAGCCGAACAGTTCACTCGAGAAATTCCTGTTCAGGTGAACAGTCATTTTCATTCAGGCCCTGCCCTTTGGCTCACCACTGCCCCCCGGGTGTTTACCAAATGCATGGCAGTGGTAGCTTCTCACCTGAGACGTCAAGGATTCCAGGTGTTTCCATATTTGGACGACTGGCTCCTCACAGCTCCCACCAAGCATCTTCTTCTAAGGCCAGGACTACACCTTTCGCATTTGTCAAAACTTAGGTATTTCAATAAATTGCGAAAAGTCTGTTTTGTCGCCTTGTCGTGTTATTACCTTCATAGGCAATCTAGACACAGTCAACATGTCTGCGAGGCTAACAGATCAGAGAATAACAGACATACACAAACTGGTCTCTCCTCTTCAGCACAACAGAGTCAAAGCCAGGTTAGTTCTGAAAGTTTGGGGATTATGGCGCATACCTCTGCTTCGATTAGCCAGATTGCACATGAGAATCCTTCAATGGATGCTCTTCACACAATGGTCATACCAGCAACTTCCGATGTCCCACACCATTATGATTACTCAAACATGCAGGAATCATCTTCTGTGGTGGATGTCTTCCCTCAGCTCTTTTTGGAAAGCCCCTTTGTCCCTCCCCCTCGGGTTGCTAGTGTGACAACGGACCCCTCCCTGATCGGGGGGGGGGGCATTATCAGGGCAGAACTGTGCAGGGCACATGGCAACCGCGAATGCCACTTGCACATAAATGTTCTAGAGATGAGAGCAGTGCTTTTAGCATTGCAAGCCCTTCAAGACTCTCTTCCCTTGGGAACGATAGCAATCCAGACGGACAATATGTCTGTAGTGTGGTATATCAACAAACAAGGCGGAACCAGGTCCTACCCCCTGTGTCGAGAAGCACTCCGACTGTGGCAATGGGCGATTTCTTCCCAGCGTTTCTGATAGCACATCCCGGGAAGTCCAATCAAATGCGGACAAGTTGAGCAGAGCTATCCTCATGCCTCACGAGTGGTCTCTGAAAGACTCTGTTGTGAGGAAATTTTTCTCAAGTGGGGTCAGCCTTGCTGCGACCTTTTGCTACTCCCCAAAACAGCAAGTGCAGAGATTATTTCACCCTATTCCCTTTACCAGGCCACCCAGCAGAGGCGCTCTAGTCCAAGTTTGGCCCGGGACTTCTGTATGCATTTCCTCCTTCCCTAATCTCTCAAGTGATACAGAAAGCTATCGCTCAGAAGGCCTCATTGATCCTCATTGCTCCTTACTGGCCTCGACAGGTTTGGTTCCCCTTTCTACATCATTTCTGTTGAGCGACCTTGGCATCTGGACCTAGTTCCAGATCTTTTGATCCATCAGTCGGGTCAGTTTCATCGCTCCCTTCCCTCTCTGAACCTCACTGCTTGGTTCCTCCATTCCAACCTTAGCCAGGCTTCCTCAAATATCTCACTCTGTTGAGATATTTTGATAGCTTCCATAAATCTTCCACTCGAAGATTTATTTGAGTAAGTGGAAACGTTTCCTATTGGGCTCAAGGAAGGACATAGATCCTTTCACTGCTTCCATCCAAATGGTCCTTGATTTTCTAGCTGAACTCTTCCATGCAGGTTCATCTCCTTCTACTCTTAAAGTTCAATTGGCAGCTATTTCTAACTTTCATGTGGGCATTTCAGAGTCTGCCATAATGTCCCACAAGCTTTGCAAAGCCTTTTGAAGGAGTTTTTCTCTCAGACCTCCTATAAGAAATCCTCCTCCTCCTTGGGACCTAAATTTAGTTCTTAGTTCTTTGATTCTTCCCCCTTTCGAACCTGCAGCCTCCTGTTCTTTAAAATTGCTATCATGGAAGACTTTTTCTGGTAGCTATTCTTCACAAAGAGCAGAATGTTAGAGCTCTTGTCACTGAAATAAACAAACAACTCAGGAGCTTAATAAAATCCACCAAAGCCAGGTTTGAGGCAAAAATTGCTACTAAAGCCAAATACATTCACAAGGCATTTTTTTCATTTATGTTGGTCAAAATTAGTTTCCTCAATAGCCACTTGGATACAGAAAGCCTATAAGTATATTTTTGGCAATTAATCTGTTATCAGTGATAGTCAACAAAACTGTACTACATTTATTGATTTTCTTGAGATTGTTTTTCTCAGTGTCTGCATTTGGTTTAGTTAACAAAACTGTGCTGCACTTATTGATTGGCTTGAGATTGCTTTTCTCAGTGTCTGCATGTTTCTTTACTTAAAACTGTGCTGCATTTATTGATTTGCTTGAGATTGCTTTTTTTCAGTCTCTGCATTTTGTTTTCTGTTTTACTGATAGTTAACAAAGCTGTAGAGCTTTTATTTATTTGCTTGATATTTCTGGTCACTGTCTAGATTCTGTTCAGCTGGTTTCATAGCGAGGGTTGGTCCACCTTCTTTTGAAGCCAGTCTAACCAAGGTGTGAGCACAGCTTTTTGTGTTATCTGATTCCCTGAGGCTCTTAAGTTTTCCTTTATACTACTGTATAAGGAGTTACAATTCTGTGAGACAGTATCAGTATCTTAGCTGCTCTTTGTGTCCTAGCTGTGACTGACTCAGTACCTATTTGTATACAGAAAGCCTATAAGTATATTTTTTGGCACTTAATCTGTTATCAGTGATAGTCAACAAAACTGTGTTGCTGCATTCGTAATCTCAAAAGCATAATGCAGCAATACACTGAACTGATTGTGAACAATGCTACTTATACTGAGGCTAAAGACATAGTTAACCTACTGGCTAATAAATTTAATTCTAACTTTATCCAGCTCTCCCCTCTTTCTGCCCCTCAAGATATACCTGAAAGTGTAACCAAAAAACGGAGGATGCAGAACAAACCAGTAAGCAGAAACAAAGCACCCTGAACCACTGCTAGGTAGGCAAACAAATTTATTAAGCCGAACAGTTCACTCGAAAAAATAACGCTGAATCAAATCACCATACGTTGGCCCACAACTTCATCAGATTCCACTAATACATTCAGTTAACTGCTTTTATATACTCATCCAAATTTTAAAAAACAGCCAGTAAAAACAATCAGTGAAAACAATCATTGTACATAGAAATGCATTGAGTTACTGCCCTCTACTGACAAGGAGGATTATTACACATTAAAGTCACAATTTTGCTGATCTCATTTTTTAATACAGGGCAAGTGAGATCATGTCATTTAAACCAGGGAATTTACTGGCCTCCAACACCACTTGCCAGTATAATTCCCTGTATTCAACTAAAGTCTCCCACATACCGCCCCTGGGGTCCTTTGGCACAACCTCTAATATAAAAAACTGAAATTCAGCTTCAGGACAAGTTTTTGTGTGTTTGTACAGAGAATTTGTTTCACATTTTGTACGAATATCATAGGTGTGCTCATAAATTCTCTGCTTAACCTTTCTTTCACTCTTGCCTATGTAAAAAGCATTACATTTTTTACATAACCCAACATAAATAATCCCTTTTGTGTTACAATTTGCAAAAGTTTTTAAAGTTAAAATTTTATTATTTCTGGCAGGTAAAGTAATGGTATCCCCAGTAATCAAATAAGAACAATAATTACAAGCACCACATTTAAATACACCAGCTTTTTGTTTGTACCTGCTAACCTTGAATTCCTTTACTACCTCTTTCAAAAATATCCTTCAGGGTGTTCCTTTCCTATAAATATGTTTTATTTCACCCTGGAAAATGTGATTTAAGTCAGAAACTTTAGAAAAGTTAATCCACTCTTTGTCAAAAATTCTTTTGATCACACCAGCTTGTCCATCATATGTGGTAATGATACCTGATACGAATTCATTGTTTAACCCATCTACTTTCTTGTTTGTGACTTGTTGAGTTGCAACATCTTCAATTTTACCCAATACAGGGGCAAACCTTCCCTTCCTCCCATCACTGACTTCTTTGGAAACTCTATCAATGAGCTCTTCCGGGTAGCCTCTATTCAGGAACATGTTTCTCAGGTTTTTACATTCGTTACCATAACATGCATCATCAGAAGTCATTCTACACAATTGTGATTTGATTCAGCGTTATTTTTTCGAGTGAACTGTTCGGCTTAATAAATTTGTTTGCCTACCTAGCAGTGGTTCAGGGTGCTTTGTTTCTGCTTCTATATACCTGAAAGTGGCTCACCTCCAGCTATCACATGAAACCAAGTCCTAAAAGTGCTATCAAAAGCTAAAAATACTGTATCAATAGGTCCTGACAATATCCCTGGATGCATCTTAAATAGCATGAAGCACAATTTAACTGCACCATTAACAACACTGTTCAGTCTCAGCCTCCATACAGGTTTTGTACCAATTGAATGGAGAATATCTACAGTCATTCCCCTGCATAAGGAAGGACCTTCCACAGACTCAGGTAATTACAGACCCATAAGTTGACTAGCCTCATATGCAAAGCCACGGAAAGACTTATCATGCAGTTAATCATTGAGGGCATAGGGGACCTCCAAACACTGGACCTATCTCAGTTTAGATTTAACAATGGCAGGCCATGCTTACTCAAGCTGGTGGATTTTTTTGAAAGGTCACCAATGCAGTGGATAAAAGCAAAATGCTATACATCACATACCTCATCCTGACCAAAGCTTTTGACAGTATTCCTCACTCAGGCATAGTAAAAAAGGAATAAACCCCTATGTCACCCACTGGATTGCCAAATTGCTCACAGATAGTATGCAGGTAATCAAAACAGGGGAATTTACCTCCACAAAGAGATCAGTCACCAGTGTAGTTACCCAGAGTTCTGTGCTTGGACCTCTCAGGGTTGGCATCGACTTTTCTGAAATAAAAGCCAATATCAAATGGTTCTGGCCAACTATGGGAAGATTTGTCTCAAATAAATAACTGGTCTGAAACTAAATGCCAAAAAATGCATTATTGTATCTTTTAGAAAGTCATCTAACCTCTGGAACTACCACATTGACAATACGCTCTTAAGAGTTGACAGTTGTTCATGATTTGGGAACTTATGCGCTCAGTGACTTAACTTTTGACCAATATGTGTCTATTACTGTAAGAAAGTCCTTTACTGCATGGCTTATAAACAAAGGGATTGTGTCTAGATCTAGGGGGTGTCATTGTTCCCCTTTACTCAGCCCTCATTAGGCCACTCATTGAATATAATTGTTCCCTTTTACATGTGTCTATCCAGACACATGCAACAAATAGAATGCCCACAGAGATACATTACTAAAAGGATACAAGGCCTAAACAACATCTCCTACATGGACTGACTCAAAACCCTGTCACTGTGCTCAGAATCCTACAGACTGCTAAGAGGTGACCTTTGTCTGGCATGTAAGTCATCCTCTGACCCATTATTGATGGAGTTACTGCCTATCAGCATGTCAGTTGGCATCAGAAGTACTATGTCTAAGGATCTAAACCTCTTTGGCAACATCAACAAAATGATTTTAAGAGACAGGTATGTCTTGCAGAAGATGCCACTGCTGTGGAACAGACTTCCTGTACATGTAAAACAAAGTTCATCCCTGTCCATTTTCAAGTGCAACTTAAATCTATAGATGAGAAACAGAACATTTACCCCAGGACTACCCTTGTACAACTAGTGGGCACATGCAGTACCTAAATGCTTTATCCCATGCATGGGCCCCCTCAAATTATCTATGGTGTGATCCCATTTATTTTAATTAGCAGTAATATATAATTATCAACCATGAGATGTGTAAGGCCAATCTATAACCCAATGGGATATGTTATTTTGAACACAAAAAAAGGAAACTGGCTAGGCTTAAAATTACCTACAAGGGCAGCTGGCCTAGTACTTACCTGTGAACCTATAAGGTGTTCAACATTAGATCATTGTTGCATTAACCTAGGCTGTATGGGTCCAACCCCACTGCTAGAGGCCAGCTTTCAAAGTTAAAGGGCACTTTCCACATGCTCCATTTGACAGGAAAGACAGAGTGTGAAAATCTTGAAGCTTTCTTGCCATCAAAGAGCATTCATCTCTGAAGATGTCCCATAGAACTGTCTGACAACAGGCAGTTGTTCATGGCTGGGCATATAAATCGCTTGTTGAGGAAAACCTTCCACTGAACTTATTTATTTTGCAAAAAATATGTTTTTTTGCAAAAATGTTTTGTTTTGCTAGGAAACTTATTTAAAACATTTGGACTGTCACTTCTTGTCAGGGAAAAGTTCTATATGAATTTTTTGTATGAGCAACATTGCAAAAAGTGTTATTTTTGTTTTTGACCTTTTTGGCTTTCCTCCTACAGGCTGTGTAGGTTTTATGTATAAAAGGCAGAACTTTGTGCTCATGCAGACTGTGAGTGTTTTTCTTACCTGAACTGGCTTTTGACTGCCTTTAAACTTTACCATCTCCTTCAAGCTCTACTTTCCATCTTCAGTGATTTGTCCTCAGCTGAATGTATGGAACAGTTATTAGTCTACGTCATTCTTCCTTCCCCTGTCTGTATGAAGAATAAAGTTGTCAGGGTGGCACCAGTTGTGCCTCAACCACTGATGGTCACTATTATGTATCCAGACTTGGTTCCTCAGACAGCTTATCTTTTTCCGGTCCCTCTAGTGCAGTAACTTAAAGCCACTAAAGACTGGAGGATAGACATGATCTGTGCAGCTGTAGAGATGCCCTCACCAAGCCAAAAGAGAACCATTCTTGTCAGTCTCAGGTGAAGGTTCTTCACATAGCTGGAGAAGGAGCCTAAGCTCCATATTAGTTTGCTTGCCATGGGTTGGTCTTTTCCATGGAGTTTACCAGGAAAAGAGAAGAGAACAAAAAGTGAAAAAATGTGTCTTCTCCTGTTTTCATTTCTGTGGACAGGAAAGATTTGTTGGGATTTGCAAGAAAATTCATTTCAGCCCTTTCTGTGTGTACTGTGTCTTTGGGGAGGGAGAGAGAGAGTTCCCTCACTTTCAGGTTCAGATTTCCAGTCAAAAGAGCAGAAATTGGAGTGAGAATTTTGCACTTCTAATCCTGAAGGTTCTGAGTCTGAGTAAAGTGATGCTTTAGAATGTTCAGCATTCACACTGCATCTGTAGCATATGGTTTCTCTGCCTGCACAAATCCACCCTATCAGCTTTCCAGATCTCAGGATCCCCTCTTCTTACTCTCTGTGATAGGAGATTGGCTAAGTCCCTCCCATCAGGAGAATTAGTTCAGTCTTTAAGTGCCACCTATAAAAATCACACACTTAAATCTGCTCATCAGCCTGCATTGGTAGATTACAACTTTCAGACTCTCATAAAATCCCTTTGGGAGCTTCCTGTCCTCTTTATTATTATTTATGTTTGATTTCTTTTTGTTTTATCTAATATAGTTATTTATATGTATTAACTTTGTTTTAATATTCTTGCTATCTCTTACTGCTGTTAATTCCTCTGGGAATTCTACTTTACTTTTGTGTTGTCTGTGTGATTAATACTGCTTTTATGCACTCTTGAGCCTTTTCTAAAGTATTTTATGACTTAATACTCCATCCACAGATATGCTGTCCTCCAGTGTAGTTCACAGTAAAAAGAAACAAAAAAACTTCACCATACAGCAGACAATCAAGTTATTACCATGTATAGGGGTGATGTGATTTCCTTTGTCAAGAGTGTTTTACAGTTAGCTAATCTTGGAGACTATGCTTTTATTCAGAATGATTATGGGGATACCTTCTCTAGACATCAGCCTATGGACACAGATTTTGATGGGGATTCTGATGCAGACAGTAGTGAAAACTCTGGAGTCTGTCCAAACTGAATCTTTGGAAAGTGAATAGGTTCAAAAACCCAGGCAACTATTCACCTTTCCACAGATGTTAGCCAGGTTCAGAGATGTATTTGACTTGAAACAATGTGAGGCTGATCTAGAGATTGACAGAGAGTATATGATCTTATTGAGGATGAGATTCCAAATGTTTTGGCTGTTACTCCTCTGTTAATGGCCATAGAAGATGTCTATAAAACGGTATGTGAAACCCCTCTAGCTAATGAATCAGTTCTTAAAAAGGCTATGATGAAATACAAGGTGTTCTCTGATCTTGCAGTTCCCCTTTGTTACCTGACCCCAGCTGTGGTTTCTCCAGCTGCCAGCTCAAAGAAGAGAGCCTGCACTTCTTGTAATACTGTACAACTGGATAAACTTGGCAAGTGGTTAGACTCTTAAGAGAGAAAAGTTGGCTAAGTGTAGTAATTTAGTCTTTAGAATTTTAAATTTATCATGGCTTCATGTGGAAATGTATTTTGCAGTGTACTTACAGTTTAGATAACTTTGCTATATCTTTTCCTGCTGAACATAAATGTTATATGAATGAAATTGTTTCTTATGTGACTCAGGTTTTGAAACATGCTTTGAGGAATATCTTGGAAAATGCAGACACAATTTCTACAAATGCAGCCTCTTCTGCTGTATTGAGAAGGTGTACTTGGTTACAAAACCATATATTTTTTTCTGGGGATTTAAAAATGAAATTTTGAATACTCCTTAAGTTCTGAATTTGTTTGGTCCTGCTACTTCCCAGATTCTCATACAATAAGATAACAGAAGTCAGTTGATGCAAGGAGTGTCTAGAATGATTCTTGTTTCCAGGATCTCCACCTAACAAGGTATCCACATTTAATGGACAGAAGAAACAACAATCCTAGCCTTACAAGAGTCAGGGTACCTAAAAAAAATGACTGGAGGATAATGCTTCCAAACCAAATAAAAGGGGTCCCTTTCCCAACAAAAATCATTCCCCTGCTAATGAAGGACTATGTCAAGACTCAAGGCAAGCCGTCTATTTCTCCTGTTCCTCTTCCTCTCCCCTTTCCTCTTCCTCAAAGGTTTCACTCAACCCAGAAGCCTGCTCTTAGACCAATTAATACTGAGAATAATTCAGTGAAGCTATACTTGGCAGAGGACAGAAAACCCTCCTCTCATCAGGAAAATGCCCCCCATACACACACCTGAAAGACCAGACAAATCTGTTCTATCTGATGCTCCTTCACAAGTTGCAAGCAGGGGTTATAGAACCAGTACCTGTACCACAAAAAGGAAAATGATTTTACACCAGAATCTTTTTGGTCCCCAAAAGGAGCTATAGTTGATTCCACTGTTAGATTTGTTGTACCTAACTACCTTTTGAAAAGTACCCAAATTCAAAAAGCTCACCCTGTAGATGACTGTATCCCTTCTTCTGGAGCACTGTTACATGGTGACTTTATACCTGTAGGATGGTTATCACATTCCAATTGCTCCCAATTTCAAGCTGAACCTACAAATGTTCTGTCTCACACTCTCACAAAGAATTGTCTTCCTGGGGTGTATGATGGGCACAGAAAAAATAATATCCTTTCTACCAGAAGACAAAGTCCTGACTTTTCAGAACATTTTGTGGTATTTCTTTCTTCGAGAAGCTGGCTCTGCAAGAATTTGTCTCAAAATTGTAGGCCTTGTGGCATCAATGATACTCATGACCCCACTGACCATACTCCATATGAAGAACATTCAGTGGCACTTAAAAAGATTGTTGGACTCAACACCAGCATCCCTTAGAGTTCCAGATGCCAGTGATGAATATTGTGAAATGAGCGTTATGGTGGTAGTGGTATCATATATCTTTCGGTCTAGACCTACCCTTCTCCTTCCAGACCCCAATTACGTCAGTCTGGATGGACTCATCAGATTTTACATGGGGAGCAGTCTGCAGGGGAGTTTAGGTGCAAGACAAATGAGGGTCCTCCAGTCACTACAAAGCACACAAATGTCAAAGAAATGTTAGCGATGATTCAGACCTTGAAGGCTCCTCACCAGTAATGGTCTACAGGTCCCCTTTTATTGGTCTCAGAAAACACCACAGTCATGTGGCACCTGAACAAACAAGAGAGTACAAGCTCATTCCTCTTTGTCATTTGGCAGTGACGGGCTGGGAGCTAGTCTTACAACATTCTTTGATGCTTCAGGCCTCATAAATGTGATCAGAGTACACATAATTGCAGACAGACTAAGCAGATCCCGGGCAGACCCTCACGAGTTGGAACTCAGAGCAGAGGCCTGCCTGGATTTGGTCCAGATGTGGGGAACACTTCAAATAGTTCTGTTCACCTCCTTTCAAAGCAGACAGTAGTAAAAATTATGTTTGACACATCCTTGCGACCATGCCTGGAAGGCAGAAGCATTCTCATTCATGTTCCTTAATGCATTGTTGCCCTTTTCACCGATACCCAAAGTTCTTCTGAAGATTCAGAAAGAATTACCAAAGATCATTATGGTGATCACCTTTTAGCCTAAGCAAAGCTGATTCTTCCTTTTAATGAAATTGGCCAAGGGCAATTACTACAAGCTGCATCATATTCTGGATCTGTTCACACACAGTCACGGGTGATTGTTGCACCCCAACTTAGAGCAATTGCTACTGACAGCCTGAATAATTCTATCTCAATACCTTTTAGGCACTTGTTCCAAGAGGATGTACAGCCAGTATTGAAGGAGGGAATAAAATCTGCAACTAGATTTTTTTTTTGTTTGTAAGTGAAAGAGATTTTCTAAGTGGTGTCTGATCAATATTAGAGGGCCCAGTATGGTGTCTGCCACTCTCTTGTTTTAAAATATTTGTGTGAGTGACTCAATGAAGACATATCTTGTGCATCTGTCTAAGTGCATTTTGCTACGGTCCCAGCCTGGTTGCTTATTGATGCCCCTCTTTCTTCTGTTTCTGGGCTCAAAAAGTTTATGGAAGGAGTGCTGCAGTTGAGCACCCCCCCCCCCCCACACACACACACACACACACGCACACACACCAAAGCAAATTCCTCCTCTTTGGGATCTCACCGTTGTTCTTGAAAAACTGACCTCTTCTCCTTTTGAACTTGTCTTTCAAGCTGATTTGAAGTTCTTCACTTGAAAAACATTTTGCTAGTTGCTCTGACATCTGCAAGGTAAGTCTCTGAGTTGCAAGCTCTCATAGTAAGGCTAAACGTATTTGATTTTCAAGAAGGACAGGGTTGTTCTGTGCATTAATCATTCTTTCATGCCAAAAGTTGTTTCTGAATTTACACTGAATCAAGCGATCAGTCTCCAAGTTTTCTTTCCAGATCCTAAAATCATGGAAGTGAAGATTCTGTGTATCTTGGATGTGCACAGTCAGCTCAGGTACTACCTTGTCAGAACTAAGCCGTTCAGGAAAGCTGAACAGCTGTTTCCTTTTCTGACACTAAGAAGGGTCAGCCTGTTTCTAAGCAAATGATTGCTTGTTTGTTGTCTTTTACTGTGTTGTTACTCCCACTATGGTAAATCTATTCCAGGAAAGGCAAAGGCACATTGCACCAGAGCCTTACCCTCTTTGGTGGCTTATTGGAAAGGAGTGGACTCTAGAAGCATTCTAGAGGCAGCAACCTGGTCCTCTGTTCATATATTTACAAAGCACTACAAACTGGATTCTTAGTTACGTTCCAGATCATGTTTTACAAGGATCATTCTCAAGGGGCCCATGGATCCTTTTACTTCCTCCTCCCAGGTAAGGTAAGCTTTGGCAATCTACCCATATGTCACTGAAAAAGTGTGGATAATGAGCATTGTTCAAGTCCTACTTATCTCTAATAGTATATGTTTAAATTTTGCACTGCTTCAATGACAGCAATCCCCTCCCTTTATTTTGTATATAGTTCAATGGTATCCAACCTCATTGTGTTGGTTAGCTTTGGTTATTTGTGTTGGTGTTTTGGGGCTTCATATAGGTTGGTTTCAGGCAATTCTTACTTTGGGCCATTCTTGGTTCTTGCTACTTAGCACTAAAAGCCTGAACAAGTGACTTTTTGTGACAAGAGTTAGCTTTCCCCTGATGGGAGGGGCTTAGAGAGTCCCTTATCACAGAGAGTGAGATGAAAGAATTTTGAGCACTGGAAAGTTGCCAGTGTGGATTTATGCAGGCAGAGAACCCATATGTCACTGAAACGGTGTGAAATTTGAATATCAACTGTTACAGGTTAGTAGGACTAGCACAACTGTACTTTTTCCTACAGAAAATTTACCTTTTTCTGATTCTTTTTCAGCGACGCAGTGGTGCAGTGGTTAGCATTGTCGTCTGACAGCAAGAGGTTCTCCAGTTCATTTCTCAGCTGGGATGCCTTCTCTGCAGAGTCAGCATGTCCTTCCTGCATTTACATGGGTTTCCTCCAGGTGCTGCAGTTTCCTCTCACATTCCAAAGACATGCATCTGGAGCGCTTCTCCCTGGGCCTCTGCTGAACATGTGCTCTGTCCTACTCAGACTTTCCCAGTAAACAAATGTTAAATGAAAATTAAATAAAATAAATAATAAAATGAAAGAGATTTTTCAGTGGAAATAGAATGAAATTCCTTTTTCCCAGCAAATTTACTGTAATTTGTTATAGTTGAATGTTGCCTGCTTCACTGTTTCACTTGTTTTATCTGCTTTAGAGAATGTTTTTCTGACACAGCTTGTAGTTCATCTGACAGCCTGTTTCCCTTAGGAAGTATGATAGGTTGTATAAGGTACATCAGACTCAAAAATACTTGATCTGATGTTGTTAATCTTCTTTCCATTCATCACTGGTGGGTTCGGTTCTGAGCCCTTGGAACCGAGTCGGCCTTTTTACCAAGCCCGCGCCAGCCAAAAACCTCTCGAGCTAAGTTTCTACCCAGAACACCCTTCTCCATGTTACCTCAGATCTCATTTGCTGCATAGCTATAAAGCCGCATTTCAGCTGAGCTGTCAGCTAAGTGGAACTTTGTTTGATATTTGTGAGAAAAACTTTTGATATCTTCATTTTTTTATTGAGTGAATAGTATTTCTAGTGTGTTTTCTTATCTCAGACCTTGTTTTTTTCCTCTCTACTCTACCCGATATTGTTGGTAGACTTTCAAGTACCATTGTTGGTACGGCCTTTCCTGCCTTACCCTTGTGGTATTCTTTCAATACCATAGTTGGTATTTTCTTTCCTGTTTAGCCTGTTAGCATTGGTTTTTAGTAAGGTGTTTCTGTTTTCTCTCCTACATATCACTGTACTGGTACAATTGTGACTTCTCTGAATGGTGTTTGACTTATTTGTTCTAGCTGCTTATACTGTTGGCCTGTGGTGTCTCTCTGTCAAGATGTTGAATAAGAAAGGAACTTCAGGTTTTAAGCATTGTGCTTCATGTAATGGCAAGTTACCTAATAGTGACTCTCACGATGATTGTGTATACTGTTTGGGGGTGCCCCATCTTTCAGCGCAGCCTCCTTGTGACATTTCTCAGAGTTTCAGTCAATGCACTCTTAATGAGCGCAAAACTAAACTGATACTGAAAGGGTTACTTAAGTCTCCCTTTTCAAAGGCCATTTCTGCAGTGGAGATCTCAACCCCTCCTACTAAAGACAAAAAGAGGTCTCACTCAGTTCCCTCCTCACCATCAGGTGATCAGGGTAAGCCTGTGAAATCAAAAGTCCCAAAGTTGTCTTCAGAGCATAAATCTTCCTCTATGGCTCCATCTTCCTTGGCTCCGAGCATCTTGAAACCTTTGATACCGGCGCCAGTTTTGGCACCAGTCCTGCCTCCAGCACCGATTATAGATCTCACCATGCCTATTTTGACTTCGGCACCTGTGGCCACTTCGACTCAGGGCACATCTTCAATACCTTCATCAGTTATGACTTTGGAACTGACCATTTCAGCTCCGAGTGCCACTTCAGCACCGAGCGTTGTACTGACTACACTGGATTTGACCCCATTACTCTCAAAACTTGAGACTTCAGTGCCGGCAGACCTTGCACCACTGACCCGATACTCCCCTTCCGTCGATCTGTTTCTGGGCGATGTGTATAGCCCATTCATTGAACGTCCTGACTCTCCATCCAGAGTATCCACTAGATCCACCAGGAACCTGTTGGAACACAACGTGGTGCATGTTGTGGACAGCTGTTGTTAGCCAGGGGGATACCCACACTTTCTAAGACCCATCCACCTACAGGACATGGGTTGGTTTCTCCACAGACTCCATCTTACACTCTTCCTTCAACCATTTTGGTTGCAAAGCCTTCTGCTCCCACATCCTTCTTGGAACCCATCACCTTGGTGCCTACAGTGCACCTCACTCCAGCTCCAAGTCTGTCCTTTCGGTCTTTGGTTCCTGTGGAACTAGTCCTTCCTCAATCTGGGAATTGGGAGGCAGGTGCTTTGGCCCAGGGCATGGAGCCATCTTCCTCCTCAGTTCCATCCTCGGTGCTGATAGCCACATCCGCACTGATCCTGCTTGAGGCTCCATTTGAGGGTGCGGGTTTGTCGGAGCGGGGTGTGACCCGGTCCCGAGGTTGTCTTTCTCGGTTCCCGGCTCCCATCCCTCTTCGGGCAGACCTGCCTTCCGCGTGATGGAGAGGGCTCTCGCTTCTGGAAGCACTCCTTTGATGTCGGAACCCCAGTTTTCAACCCCTGAGCTACAGCTGCCACAGACCACCCCCCCTAGGATACCAGACAGAGAAGCCACAGGATACCCCTGTTCAGGGCACCCGCTCTTCCGAGTCCAACTCAGAGACACCCACTGAGGAGCCCTCTCGAAAGAGGATGTGCAAGGGGACTCACCTGAGGAGTCCTTAATGGAAGATATGGATTACAATGATGGTGAGGGGTCTCCTCGGTCACCTCCTGATGATGTCTCCTTTGGAGACATCCTGGGAATGCTAAAGCAGAGAGGTGACTGTTAGCCCTCCAACCCTTCATCTGAGGAATCTTTGTTCCTGCAGGCTTTCCATGCCCAGTCTGCTACTTCTTGGGTGACCTCGCCTGCCAATGAGTTTGTCCAGCTCATCGTGCAGCGCACTTGGAAGAACCCTGATTCCATTGAGGCAATCCGTCAGAGACCTGACAAAATTCTTTGCCCTCCCGAGGAGAACCCGCATTGGTCCAGAATGTTACCATTCGATGCTATGGTGGTGGCAGCGGCCATGAAAAAGGACTTGGCTGAGGAAAGTCCTGCTGTCCACCCACCCAACAGGGAGATCCATGTGGTGGACAGACTTGGAAAGTGAGTTTTTGCATCAGGGACCTTTGCTATACAGTCCCTGAGCTATTTGGCACATTTTACGAGGCTCCAGAGGGACTTCATCTCCGGTCTCACTGGGACACTCGCAGGACAGTTGTCTGATGAGGTCAGGGACAATGTGGCCTCGCAGCTCGCAACCCTGGAATCGATATCCAACTCCTCCATGAGACTGCTTTTACATGCGACTGAAGGGACGACTAGAGCAAGCGGGTTCAGGCATTGTCATGAGGCGTCATGCCTGGATGTGCACTTGTGACCTCACAGATCCCTTCAAGTTTTCCTTTTTGAATGCTCCCATTGAAGCATCATCCCTTTTTGACTCCAAAGTGAAGGACACACTAGCCATGTGTGATTAAGATGGAAAGACCCTGTCTGCTGTAGGCCTATGGTTTTCCAATCCTCAGCATACCTTCTCTAGGAATCAGAGGAGTGGGAAAATGTGGCACAAGAAAATCTCAGGGTCGTTTTCATGTTCATGTGCTGATGATACCCCCAGGGGCAGAGGGGGTAACAGTTCTGGAAGACACCCCTACAGAGGCAGAGGAGGTCCTCCCAACCAAGGCTCCAGGGATTCATTCTCTGGATAGCCTTACCAGCGCTCCTGAGGAGCAGCCTGATTGCTTACTTCTGGAAACAGTTGAGGATCATTTCTTTCTGCACCAAGCTTCCTGGCAGTCTATTACCACCAGTCGTTGGGTGCAGAGTATCATCACCAGAGGTTACACCATTTCCCTTTCTTGTCAACCAAATCTTCCAAGAAAGCTTCCCAATGTTCCACCCAATCAAATGGAAGAAGCAGCTTCAGGGATAATAAAGCTGTCTCAAAAAAGAGTCATCCAACCAGTTCCACCAGACCAACATGGATCCGGATTTCACTCAAGATTTATTTTGGTGCCAAAAATGACAGGGAACTGGAGACCCATTTTGGATCTCAGCAGCTTAAACAAGTCTGTCACCCAAACCAAATTCCAGATGGTCACGGTTCAGTCCATTCTTCCCTTTTTAAGAGAAGGTGATTGGATGTGCTCGATAGATCTCCGTGATGCGTATTACCACATCAAGATGGATAAATGCTCCAGGAGTCTGCTTCACTTCTGGGTAGGGGCCAGTCATTATCAATTTTGTGCCCTGCCATTCGGTCTCTCTACTGCCTCCAGAGTGTTCACGAAATGCATGGCAGTGGTCACAGCTCACTTGAGACTACAAGGATTCTGTGTTTCCATATTTGGATGACTGGCTCCTCACCACCCCCACCGAGCATCTTCTGGTAAGATCACTGCATTATACTGTCTCTCTGGCAGAATTGTTGGGAATAACGATACATTGGGAGAAATCAAACCTTACTCCTACACAAAGAATTAATTGGAGCAGTTTTCAAAACCCAGTCCTGTGTAGTATCACTCCCAAATCACAGACTCCTGTGACTGAGGCTCCAGCTCCGAGTGATACTCTGTCAAACAAAAGTTTCAGCAAAGGATGTTCTTCAGGCCCTAGGGTCTATGGCAGCTTCAATTCCAATAGTGCCTCTAGTGTAGCTACATATGCGGATCCTGCAATGTCTCCGTCTTTATCAATGGTTCCCAAACTATCACTCCGTCTGTTACCAGATTTGAATAACCAACTCCTGCAAACAGGACCTCCTTTGGTGGATGAGGCCAGATGCAAAACTTTAGAGTTGCCCATTTCAATCCCCTCAGCCCTTTGTGACCATGGATGCTTCCCTGATCGGGTGAGGGGGCCATTTCCAGGGAAGACAGTCCAAGGCGCATGGTCCACCTCAGAGGCCCATCTGCATATCAGTGTTCTGGAACTGAGAGCAGTGCTGTTAGCATTACAGGCCTTTCATTTGGCTCTCCCTTCTGGGACAATTGCAATTCAGTCTGAGAATATGTCAGTGGTCTGGTATATCAACAAGCAAGGATGAACTAAGTCCTTCCCCCTGTGTTGAGAAGCCATGAGAATTTGGCAGTGGGCGATAGCTTCCAACTGCTTTCTGATAGCAATGCATATCCCAGGAAGCTCCAACGTAATTGTGGACAAACTGAGCAGATGCATCCACATGCCTCATGAGTGGTCCCTCAATCCCGAGGTGGCGACAGAAATCTTCAGCCACTGGGGCCAGCCTTGCTGCGATCTTTTTGCCTCCCTTTTGAACAACAAGTGCAGCAGCTATTTTGCCCTGCTTTACCCAGAGGGGGAGCCCTGAAGGACGGTCTAATCTATGATTGGCCCACAGGACTTCTTTACGCCTATCCTCCCATTCCCCTGATTCCACAATTTTTAAGAAAGCTCTTCGGCTGAGATGCAAGGTGATCCTCATAGCTCCATTCTGGCCTCGACAAGTTTGGTTCTCCTTCCTTCGGCCTCACCTAGTATACCCAATGTGGACTCTGGAGCTCTCCCAGATTTGATTATTCACCATCAGGGGTTGAGACATCCAAAACAGTCCAGTTTCAAGCTGACAGCTTGGTTTCTCTGCTTCCATTAGTTGCCAGGCAAGCTAGTCTCTCCTCGCCTGTTTCGTGACATCATTCTGGCCTCTCATAAACCATCCACCAGAAGACTATATCAGGATAAATGGAAAAGGTTCTCCATCTGGTCTAAGGATAACATGCTAGACCCGTATTCGGCTCCAGTAACTGCGGTACTTCAATACTTGGCTAGGTTTTTTGATAATGGAGCCTCTGCCTCTACCGTATGAGTACACCCAGTGGCAATTTCTAATTTCCACAATGGTATAGATGGCAGCCCGCTTCTCTCTTTATGTCTATGCAAGGCCTTCCTCAAGGGAACCTCTCATATCAGGCCTCCTGTCAGACAGCCTGTGGAACCATGGAACCTCAGTTTAGTCCTTCAGTCTTTGACTCAAAAATTTTTGAACCTGCTGTGAAATGTGACCTAAAGTTTTTGTCTTGGAAATCTTTGTTCTTGGTAGCCATCACTTCTGCCAGAAGGGTCTCGGAACTGCGTGCATTGTTTATCAAGAGGCCCTATCTGGTCTTCCATAAAGACAGAGTATCACTTCGGATGACTCCATCCTTCCTTCCCAAAGTTGTTTCTGCATTCTCCATTAACCAGACCATTGATCTACCAGTGTTCTTCCCAAATTTTTCCAATAGAGGAGAGTACTGCCTTCACTCCTTGGGTGTACATAGGCAACTGAGATTTTACCTAGATAGGACCAAACCTATCCGTAAGTCTGAACAGCTTTTTATCTCCTTTTCTGGGCCCAGAATGGGAGATGCTGTTTCCAAGGTTACTTTATCAAAATGGCTAAGGGACTGCATACATTTCATCTATTCCCTCATAACGAACATATGCCAAAAGTTAAAGCTCACTCCATTAGATCTATGGCAACATCTGTAGCTTTCCATTCCAGGGCTTCCATGGATGACATCTGCGTAGCAGCTACTTGGGCTAAGTCTCATACCTTTATCAATCATTACAAATTGGACTTGGTCTCCAGAGGCAGTGGTACTCAGGAATGTTCTTCCAACCAGTGATGAATGGAAGGAAGATTAATGACCATAACTTTCCATCTGTGTTGTTCCTCTTCTTTCATTCATCACTTCCCACCCTGCTTCCCCCTCCAAAAGCTCCTGGGAGATGCTTTGGGTCCAAGTGGTGTCCTAGGGTATTTGCGCAGAAGTGGTCTCAGCTTTACTTCTCTTTCATTAGCAAACTCGATCTGGGGTAACAGGGAGAAGGGCATTCTAGGTAGAAACTTAGTTCTAGAGTTTTTTGGCTTGCGTGAGCTTGGTAAAAAGGCTGACTCGGTTCCGAGGGCTCAGAACCAAACCCATCAGTGATGAATGAAAGAAGATGAACAACACAGATGGAACGTTATGGTAAGACATAACTTCTTTTTTTCTAACCCTAAAGCAGACATTGCAGTGATTTCCCATTCCAAGACTGTGTCTGCTCAACAGTTTGCTACTTTTAATCCCATTCCCTGTAAAAAGGATGGAAAAGCTTTTGACAAGTTTGGGAAAAAAGTGTATTCTGCAATTTTAACTTTCAGAAAGTAAAACTGCCAGGTTTATTTATATGTTAAAGTTTTTACTTCTGTGTTTTCAGTATACTAAAAAGTTAACTGTTAACCATCTTCTGTTTTGAGGAGAAAAGCTTATCGAATGCCTCTTTTTTTTTTTTTTATCCAAGTCTCATATAATTAAACATGCCATAGTACTCTTGTGATACTGATGGTATTGTCTCCAGAGCTGCTACTTCTGGGTGAGTCATGAGAATATTTTTTGGTTATGTTCTCAAAATCTTCCTGAAGATTTTAAAACTGATCAGAATATTTTTCCTCCAGTTCTAGAACAAAATTATTTCAGGGAGTCATAGAAACAGTGCCCCTGCAAGATGGCAAAGAGTTTTTAGTCAAGAATTCTTCTGATGTAAAAAAAAAAAAAAACAGAAAGGACTTGAAGGGCTGTGCTAGACCTTTTCTTTCTCACTCTTTTTTTCAATGTCCCAAAGTTCAAAATGTTGTCCCTTCAGACCCTGTTACTTCTTGTCCCTTTACTAGACTTCATCGTAAAGCTAGACTTAAAGATGCCCTCCATTGTAAAATATTTTATATAGTTCTTAAGATTTTTTGTAACTGGCTTACATTATCAGTTCTCTCTTAACCTTTGGTATATTTACTGCTCTAAGGACATTTACAGAGTATCTGGCTCCAGTAATTGCTTAATGGAAACCTCGAGGCAATCATGTTTCCATATGTGGGTGATTGATTTACATTTGAAGACTTTTTCTTACCAGTTGGCAAAAAATCATTACCAAGTGTTCAGAATCTTCTAAGTTATTTAGTTTTCAAGTGACCTTAAAAAATCTTTTCTCTTCACTTCTCACAGCAGTTTTCTTGGGATTTTTGTTAGATTCTGCCCTTGTTAGAGTCCCCCCCTGAAGAAGTGGAAATGTTTCTAAAGTTCCTGCTGATTTTTTCCAGTCCAAACCAGATATATCTGCTAGAATTTTTCAAGATTCTGGGGTTTATGTCTTCTATGATTCTCAAGATTCCCTTGGCCAGACTTCACATGAGAAAAATTCAGTGGTATGTCTGTTCAGTCTGGT
The DNA here is from genome assembly GCF_019279795.1 of Protopterus annectens. Taxonomy (NCBI): domain Eukaryota; kingdom Metazoa; phylum Chordata; order Ceratodontiformes; family Protopteridae; genus Protopterus; species Protopterus annectens. The sequence goes on from NC_056741.1 coordinate 1,809,418,683, forward strand.
CTCAGCATCTGTACCTTTTATCTTTTCAGATCCCAATTCTTGGGTTTGTAAGGTGTTGGGAGTTCCTTTGGTGAGTAGTCCAGTTCCCTCAAAATCCAGGTCTTCCATTCTCCTTTCCACTTCCTATTCAGTTTGTCACAGCAGTTGCTTCTCACCTGGCATGGGCAGCTGGTCTTTGAAACAAACAGGAGAGACAAAAGCACATAAATGTCAAATAGGCGATGGCAGTAATAAATGCCTTGAAAAGTCTAAATCGTCTCCTGCACCTTGCCAATTTTTCGTAAACAACACCACAGTGATGTGGTACATAAACAAATGTGATCAACAGACTTGTTGTGATAGCCTGGGAGCTATCAGCTCAATTTGACTCTTCAGGCTTTATACATTCCATCAGGGCAAAACTTTTTACCAGATAGCCGTAGCAGGACCCGGACAGAGTGGGTAATGGAATCCGCACCTGGAAGGTCTTCTAAGAACTGATCTAACCATGGGGTACACTTCAATAGATCTGTTGCCTCCTCTTAGAACAGACAGAAACATTCTTCTTCAAAATTCCTAGAAATCAGGCCTGGAAGACAGATGCTTTGCCATTCCCATGGAAGGGAATGTGTCTTTATGCTTTTCCACCCCTTCTGCTGATATCCATGGTTCTTATAAAGGTTCAGAAGGACTGTTGATAGTTAATGGTGGTGACTCCCTTTTGGCTCTGGCAACAGTGGATCCAATTCATTCAGTTTGGATTCTTAGGAGAGATCTGTTTATTTGGGGGATCTATTCAGATCCAAATGAATTTGGATTGATCTTCTAGATTCTGGGAAAGGTAATTTCATCCCCCAAGACAGGGGATTCACAGGTTTCACTGGTCTCAGTTCCAGCTCTTGACCTTAATTATCTATCCTCTTCTGTCCATACGATCAGACGTGTGGGTCTTCAAGAGACTTGTCTAATCTGATCCAGTAGTTTTAGTGCTCCAGCCATGAGCCCTTTTAAGAAATCCCTTTCCCATAAATTCCCTTTCCTTAATGTACCTCATCCCCTAGTTACCTCAGATCTCTTTTGCTATCTTCGAGACTGAATGTGGAGTCGCTGGTAGCTAAGTGCTGCTCTTCTTCTGTTACTAATAATTTAATGTTTTAGTATAACATAGTTAAGGTTGGTATTCTATCAGTTTTTGAACTTATTTTTAGTGTTGAGAGTACTTAAATATATATATCTTTACATATCTTTCTAGTCCCTTGGTGTTTTCCACCACTTTCCCTTTCCTTCCTTGGTGTGCAGTAAATAAACATTTAAATTCTTAGGAGAGATCTGTATATTCAGGAGATATCTTCACATCCAAATGAATTTGGATTGGTTTTCTAGATGCTGAGAAAGGTAATTTCATCCTCCCAGACAGGAGATTCACAGGTTCCATTGGTATCGGTTCCTTCTCTTGATCCTAATCATCTGTCTTCTTTTTCTCTTCAAACATTCATGGGGTCAGAGTCATTCCTTCATTTCCAAGCTCACTCCTCTGAAAAGTTCTCTGAGGATTCAGGTGACCCATCCCCTGAAATTCCAAGAAAGAGGATGTGTAAGATGAAACACCTGAGCTCTCAGTTCATCTCCTACCCCCGATACCGCCTCAGAGGACAGCGAGGATTCCCTATAATCCCCTTTGGAAGATGACTCATTTGACAGAAACCTATAGATGTTATGTGATCCTATCTCGCCTACATTCTGACTGATGGGTTCGGAGCCGATCCCTCGGCTCATGCCAAAGAGCGAAGTCTCTTATTGGCTGAGCTTACTATATCCCAGGATGCACCACTACCAGTCCCCCAGATCTCGTTTGCCGCTAACTTGCGAAGACGTGGTCTCGAGCTGGCTGAGCTGAGTAGTATTTTTACTAACTTTTTTCTGTCAGAATTTTGCTGTTTTTGTCATAAAAAGCTGTTTTAATGGCTATTCTTCACTTTTGTGTGTGTTTGGAGTTTTGTGAGAAACTTTGTTGTGTGATTGGGCGTTGATTTTGATTTTAGGCCTCATTCATCTTAGGGCCTTCGGTCAGTCAACCCCTTAAACCTTAGAGGGTTTCAAAGTACCCTTGAGTTAATTGTTTTCTTTACCTAATCGGCAGCTGTAAACCGATTATTAGGTAGTGTCAGTAAATCAGAAAGTCAAGTGGATAGTGTTGTTTTTCTGTCAGGGATTACCGTTTTTTTTTTTGCTATAATGTCTCAGAATCCTAGGCCTTCGGGCTTTAAAAAATGCACCAAATGTAATTTCAAGATGTCTATCACAGACGATCACTCTCTCTGTGTGTATTGTTTGGGTGCAAAACATTTACAAGAGTCATGCAGTGTGTGTCACGCTTTTTCCTCAAGGGTCCTCCAGGAGAGGAAAAATAAACTCATTCTTAAAGGTTTAATAAAACCTTCCTTTGAAGAAGCTTTGGCATCCTCTCCTTCTCCAGCTAAAGGCTCCGACCAGTCCGTCGGATCCAACCGCCAAAAGACATAGGCAGGCTTCTCCTTCGGCTCCAAGGAAGCAGTCTGCCTCGATGCCACCAGTCTCGACTCCTCTGGCCGGAGCCGATGGCTGGGGCATCGAGGCGGGTCATCTTCCGGCTCCACTGGTCTCGGAGCCGACAAAGGTTGCCCGCTCAGACACTTCCTCCTCGGTGCGAAGTCCTCCTCGGCACCGATGGAAACTAGTGTGGGTATTCCTTCGGCGCCGATAGTCATTGGGTCGCCTCGGTCCCCTAGCCCTTTGGGGCCGTTGGAGAGGCCATCTCGAACCCGTTCAGTATCCTCTCGGTCATCGAGGATGTCGGATTCGGATATAGACAGGGTGCTCCAAAGACTGTTTCAGTCCCCAGTCTTTCAAAAATTTGTTTTGGCTCCGACCCAGTTGGCTTGAGCCGATAGCCCATCCATTGCTATTCCTCCTCCGACGAGCAGGTGCTATTGGAGCCGGTGGAGATCTTAGGGTCGGCTCCGACCCTTACTCCAACCAGGCCTTGGGTCCGAGTTTGGTACACGGACTTCTTCGGCTGGACCGGGGTGATGTTTGGGACCTATGCTATCGGTTCCAAGCCTCCCTCTCGGTGCTTGGCTGCGGGACTTCCGTCGGCTATCATGGCTCGGGGACCGGACACTCCCAGGATTCTGGGGTCCGGCTTTCAGAGCTATGAGGAGTGCCTTGGCCAAGTCTTGACCATCTCTCCGGCTTTACCGGCACCTTCCCTGGGCGTGGAGACTGGGTCTTTGGCAGTTCCCCTGTCCGTAGGCAGCGGAGCCCCTGGGCCTGAGGTTACCCCATTGGGGTTCCCCTCCTCCTGAGGGTTCTTGAGTTGTCTTCAGAGGAACCCCCAAGGAAGAGATCGTGCAAGAGGAAGCACGTGGACTCCCGAGTCTATTACATCGGACACTGATCTTGATGATGCGGAGGGTCCGTCCTCGGATGATGTCTCATTTGCAGACATCTTAGAGATCCTCAAACAACGAGGCAGCTGGATATCCAAACCCTCTGCTGATGAGTCAGTGCTCCTCAAGGCCTTTGGGGCTCAGCCCTCCGCCTCCTGGGTGTCTCCGCCGCTCCTGGATTTAGTTTGTCGAAGGGCATGATCCAGATACCGTGGAACCAGTCCCTTCTCGTCCTAATAATTTTTTGTCTGCCCCACCCGAGAAGGAGTTCCTCACTAAAGGCGTGGCTGTAGATGCCATGGTGGTGGCATCTGCTACACAACAGGACGTGGCAGAGTCCATCCTCCTAATAAGGAGTCTAGGAGCATGGACAGGCACGGAAGCGCACCCTGACTTCAGCGGCCTTTACTTTAAGGTCTCTGAATTATTTGGCACATTTTACCAGGCTTCAGAGGGATCTGGTCAAGGAGCTGTCAGATTCCTCTCAGGTAACCTACCTGAGCAGCTAGCCCAGTCGGTTAGCTCTCAGTTGGCTATCCTTATGTCAATTTCTAACTCATCCATGAGGCTCATTTCGTATGTGGCGAAGGCGGTAGAGTGGCAGGCACAGGCGTGGCTCACGGAGACAAGCCTGGCTCCGCTTGTGTCAGTTTGCGGAGGCCTTCAAGTCTTCCTTCCGGCTCCCTTTGATGGGTCCTCTTTGTTTGGACCTAAGGTTAAAGACACCCTTACCGCTGTGAACAAGAGGGAAAAACTTTATCGGTGCCCGTTATTCCACTCCCTTTCGGCCTTATCCCAAGGCTAAAGGAGGAGGGAAGATGTGGTTCCGTAAATCACGTAAGTTTTTCCTCAACAGCAGGAAGATTCCCTTCCAGAGGCAGAGGACGGGAAATTTTTCTGTCCCAGAGGCGGCAGAGGGCCCGCAATTCTGGAGACCGAGTCCTTTCGTGGCTCTTCAGCCTCCCACACTCGTGAGGGATTGCCCGGCTGTGCTGCTCCGAGCCAGTCGGGTGCCGTTGCCAAGCACCTAAAAGCCTGGGAGTCAATCACTCAGGACAGATGGGTGCTTGGATCGTCGGAGGTTACACCATCCCATTCACATGCTCACCCCCACCGTCCAAAAATCCCGGACCCACCACCCAGTCAAAGGGAAATTGCAGCCGCAGAAGCTTTAAAGCTGCTAGAAAAGGAGTCATCCAATCGGTCCCCACAGACCAGATCGGATCCGAAATTACTCGAGGTTCTTTTAGTGCCAAAAGACAGGGGACCTGAGACCAATTTTGGATCTCAGCAGACTAAACCAATCAATCCAAATTCGAATGGTCACGTTACAATCCATTCTCCCATTGTTGGAGAAGGATGTTTGGATGTGCTCCATAGACCTCAATTATCACATACCGATACATCAGGCGTCCAGGAGGTATCTGCGCTTCAGCCTGGGAGACAGTCATTTCCAATTTTGTGCACTGCCCTTTGGTCTCACCACAGCCCCAGGGTGTTCACCAAGTGTTTGGCAGTAGTGACTGCTCACCTGAGGAGTCTTGGATTCCAAGTGTTTCCCTATCTGGACGACTGGCTCCTGACTGCCACCACCAGGCATCTACTAATGGACAACCTCAAAGCCACCATCTCCTGGGTGCTACCCTGGGAATTACATTCAATTGGTCAAAGTCTGTCTTGCTGCCCTCTCAGCGCATAAGATTCATAGGAGCAGAGATAGACTCAAGATTGATGCGTTTTCTTCCGAAAGGATCCAAACTTTACAAGGCCAGGTTCAAGCCCTGATTTCAAGATCCAAAGCCCCAGCCAGGATGGTCCTACAAGTTTTAGGTTCGATGTCTGCCACGGTTCTTCTAGTTCCTCTGGCAAGATTGCACATGAGGATTCTTCAGTGGCTATTGTCAACTCAATGGTCCTTTCAGGACCTTCCCCTCAATCATCCCATTATAATTACAGAAACATGCAAATGGGACCTTCACTGGTGGCTTCAGACATCCAATCTAAATCAAGGAAGTCCTTTTGTTATTCCCTCTCCAGTGGTCACCCTGACGACAGATGCCTCCCAGACAGGGTGGGGGGGGGGCATTGTCTGGGCAGGTTAGTTCAGGGCTCCTGGCTTCCAGACGAAACTCTTCTCCACATCAATGTATTGGAGATGAGGGTACTTCTATCCCTACAGGCCTTACACAGGTTTCTCCCTCAGGGCATAATCGCCATCCACACAGACAACATGTCGGTGGTCTGGTACCTAAACAAACAAGGAGGGACCAGATCTTGCAGAGAGGCCATGAGGGTGTGGGAATGGGCGGTAGCTACCAGCCGTTTCTTGGTAGCGACCCACATTCCGGAAATCAAATATACTGGCAGACAGATTAAGCAGGACAATTCTCTCTCCTCACGAGTGGTCCTTAAACAAAACAGTAGCAGCTCAGGTTTTCCGGAGATGGGGACCTATTTGCAACTCCACTAAACACGAAGTGCAAAAGGTTCTTCTCCTTGACTCCACATCAGGGAGAAGCAGCTATGGATGCTCTAGCACAACCTTGGCCAACAGGGCTACTTTATGCCTTTCCTCCGATTCCACTTCTCTCCAAAGTCATTCAAAAAGCTTCTCAATTGGGGTCCGCAATGATACTGATTGCCCCATACTGGCCTCGTCAGGTATGGTTTCCTTACCTGAAGAAACATGTGGACGATCCGTGGACTTTAGACCTAATTCGGATCTGTTAATTCATCAGTCGGGACGACAGCATCAGTCCCTTCACTCCTTGAAGTTGACAGCTTGGCTCCTCCACTTCCGACTTTAGTCAGAAGTCACACATTAGACCCGGAAGTTATTCACATTTTATCTTTGGCCCACAAACCCACCACTAAGAAATTGTACCTCAGTAAGTGGAAGAGGTTTGCTATCTGGGCTCAACTCAGGGGCTTAGACCCTATCACTGCTCCAATCCCAGAGGTTTTGAAATTCTTAACATCCCTGTTTAATCAAGGATCTTCTGTCTCTACTATTAAAGTCCAACTAGCGGCTATCTCTAAATTCCACGAGTCCATGGATCCTCCATTGATGAACAGCAGACTATGCAAAACTTTCATTAAAGGTGCGGGTCTGTTAAGACCCCCAGTTTTTCATCCTGCGCCTCCGTGGGATCTTGATTTGGTGCTTCGTGCATTAACATCTTCCCCTTCGAACCGGCTGCTACATGTGAGTTAAAATATCTGTCTTGGAAAACGGCCTTCTTAGTTGCAATTACTTCTGCAAGAAGAGTTTCAGAGCTTCAAGCCCTGTCTATCAGACCACCGTACTTGATTTTCACAAGGATAGAGTATCACTTAGGCCTAATCCATCCTTTGTCCCAAAGGTCTGTTCTAATTTCTGTCTCCAACAATCCCTAGAGCTACCAGTTTTCTTTCCAAAATTCTCCAATGAAGCAGAATACACTCTCCATAAATTGGATGTTCACAGGCAATTGCGCTTCTATTTAGACAGGACTCAACAAATTAAGTCAGACCAATTGTTTGTGTCCTTCTCAGACAATAAATTGGGCAAAACCATCACAAAAGCTACTATCTCCAAATGGATTAGAGATTGTATAACTCAGGCTTATTCTTCTTGAATAAGCAACTTACAACATCTATCAAAGCTCACTCTACCAGAGCTATGGCGACTTCTATAGCTTTTCATTCCAAGCTTGCTATCTCGGAGATTTGTGCTTACTTGGTCCAATCCGCACACTTTCATTTCCCACTATAAATTGGATGTGGCATCTAAAGGCGAGCATCATTTGGTTCCACGGTACTCAGGAGTGTTTTCCAGTGAGCCACCCAGGATTCAGGTGCTAGGGGCTGTCCCATCAGTCAGAATGTAGGCGAGATAGGATCACATAACATCTTTTAGTTATGTACTCACCATAACTTCAGATGTTTGGGATCCATCTCGCCCACCCTCCTTCCCCTGCCTTGGAGATCAGAAGAGATTGAGCGGTTTTGAGTTCTACTGTTTTATCTTGTTTCATCTGGCGATGTTATATAAGCAGGCGTGCATGTGTGCATGTATGCGGACAAACTAGATCTGGGGGACTGGTAGTGGTGCATCCTGGGATATAGTAAGCTCAGCCAATAAGAGACTTCGCTCTTTGGCATAAGTCGGAGCCGAGGGATCGGCTCCGAACCCATCAGTCAGAATGTAGGCGAGATGGATCCCAAACATCTGAAGTTATGGTGAGTACATAACTAAAAGTTAATGCACCAGAGGGAATCTCAGCCCAGTAAACCACCTTCTCAGGATGAGTAGGTATTATTTGAGGCTTATGGAATAATGCAGTCTACTACATCCTGGGTGGGCCCTACAACTGACAAACTAACAGAGTTGGCATACAAGAGGTCTTGGTAGGAGCCATACAGCTGTGGGTGGGTGCCTCAAAAGCCGGATAAGGTTACCCTCCCCTCAAACAGCAAGCTCATATGGTCAAATCACCGGCAGTGATTCCATCATTGTGGCAGCAGCCCCTAAAAGGGAATGATTAGAAGACTCTTCTTCAAAGGAATGTAGAGCAATGGGTAGACTTGGAAAGCAGGTGTATACTTTGTGTACCTTTACCCTTTGTGTCTTGAACTATAGCATCCACATATGAACAGGTTCTAGAGAGATTTGTCCCAGCAGGCATTATCTGTCCTGAAGAACTAACTTAAAATAGAGTCAAAGAAGCAACTAGATGCTTCCTTGCCCACTATACCAGGTCATCTCTGACTTCAGGGGTATAAGATTTCTCCATTCTTGGATGACTGGCTCCTTGCTGCCCCCTCGGTGGACTCCCTTCTGCAGTGGCTGCAAATCCTAGGCTTTTCTGTCCACATTTCAAGTCCAGCCTGACTCTTACCCAGAGGCTGTTGTTCATAGGCTGTCAACTGGCTATCACTCACTCTCCATTATCTCCCTTCCACAGGAAAGAATTCAGACCCTCCAGTCTGTGATCATTTTACTGTTAATCAGCTCCTACCCAACAGTGGTGTAATCCCAAGAGTTTTAGGTTGATGACATCTTCAGTTTTGATTGGGGTATTCTCCCTTTTTCACATGAAAGTTTTGTAGTAGTTTCTTCATAGCCAGTGGTCCCAGAATCTTCTCCCTCTGTCCAAGACAGTTATCTTTACCAGTTCATGCAGAAAACATCATCAGTGCTTATTACATTCCCCTTTAATTCAGGGAGGCAGAGAGTTCCAGACTCCATTACCAGTAGCAGGGATGACCATGAATGCATCCTCCCGTGGGTCAATGGGAAACAGTGAGGTTTGTGGACAGACAATGAGACCTATCTTCACATAAATATCTTAGAGTTGAGGTAAGTCTTCCAATTGTTGCAGGAACTTCAGAACTTCCTTTCCCAGGGCATGATATCCATCCAGTGAACAACATGATGCTAGTTTGGTATATCAACAAGCAGGGTAGAAATTGATTTTGCCACTTTGTAGTTGCAGCCCACATTCTTGGGTTTTCTTTTGTCTGGCAGACAGGGTCAGGAGAGATCTTCAGAAGCTTTAAGAGTGGTCCCTTAATTTGGTGACAGCCAACAATGTTTTTAGTTACTGAGGCTCCTCTTGCCATGATCTTTTTGCTGATCCACACAACACTAAATGCAGCAATCACTTTGCCTTGATCACCCCCCATGACATCCACCAAGGGGCACTCGGTCTCACAATGCTCCTCCCCCAGATTTCCTTGCACATATCTTCCTCTTCCCCTAATGACCAGGTTTCTGCAGAAGGTCGGTGCAAGGCAACAATCATGCTCCTAGCCCCTTTTGGTACAGAAAATTTTGTTTTTCCCTCCTATACTTAACCACTTGATTTATCTAGTTCCAGTGATAGCTAAAGATGCATCCCTTCTTCAAGATGTGGTTAAGATTCTAATGGTTTCACAAAAAGTCTCCACTTATAAGATTTACTGCATCAAGTGGAAATGGTTTGTTTTTTCAACTTGTCCTCAAAACATCAACCCTTTTTCAGCATCTATATCACGCATTCTCCAATTTCTTGCATCTCTTTTTGATTCAGATTTTAGTTTCTCCACCATCAAGATATTTCCCCCTTTCACAGTGGCTTTCAAGAGCGTTCTGTAGCCTTCCATAAATTATGCAAGGCATTTCTTAAAGGCATCTTCCTTTTGAGAATATCGGTTAAAAATCCTTGGGACCTAAATTTCACAGTGGAGGCTGACAACTATAGTCATCCTTTGAATTAGCTTTCTTGGTAGAGCTTAACTTTCTTTCATGGAAAACTGTCTTTCTAGTAGCCATTACTTCTGCAAGAACAATTTTGGGACTTCACACTTTGCTCTCACCTCCTTCCTACTTGATTTTCCATAAGGACAGAGTTTCCTTACAGACAAATCCCTTATTTTTTTTCTCATGGCATTTTCAATGTCTAATATTTCTCAACCAATTCACTTACTAGTCTTCTTTCTCATTTTGAGAACAAATGAAAATATATGCGGCATACTTTGGATGTGCATAGACAATTGCATTTTTTTACCTCCAGAGAAAGGAATCTTTCAGGAAGCATGAACAACTTTTCATTTCATTTCCCTCAACAATTTGGGGAGGAAAGTATCCAAGGTTTCGCTCTCTGGACGGTTGTCACACTGCATCTCATTTGTCTATAATTTTCACAACAAACCATTTCCTTCAAAACCAAAAGCTCATTTCATGAGAGCTACAGCAACTTCTACAGCCTTCTTCAGAGCCTCTTTATTACATAACATTTGTGAGGCCGTTACTTGATCTTCCATGCATACCTTTATCAAGCATTATAAATGGATTGTGCCTTCAGGGCTAATGTGTTCTTCAGTTCTTCCATTATGAATGGGTTCCTGTCATATTTCCTCCCAGGATAACCGTAGCTTTCGATTCTGACCCAAATGTTGGATCGGATGGATGGAATGAATAGGATATGAAAGTTTTGTGCTTAATATATTGAGAAATCCTTTCATTCAGTACATCTGATATGACAATCCACCACTTTCCCTCTTCCATATTTCTAAAACCTGAAGGATTATCCAGAAAGAGTTTATTTGGTCCTTGGTCTCTCACATTAGTGATGTCTAGGTACTTAGGCATCAAACAGATTTAAGGAGATTAGAGAGAGGGGAGCATTATGAGAAAGGAATTTCATAAATAGACTTAATGCTGGAGCACTAAAACTGCCGGGTTGGATTCGACAAGTAGCTTGCAGACCCACCAGGTACACCAGCAGGCGTACTCTATGTACAATGTAGTGTACTTGGGCTCAGCCGAGGGGGGCGGGGTAGCAAATGCAAATACAGTCAAAAAAAAGTTAAAGTATTGAAGTTCTTTTCAATCCTCCCCCTCCCACACATTGGCTAAGTGCTAAAAGTAACATATTTTGTTTGTGTGAAAAAAAAATATAGAAAGCCCTGTTTGGGTGTTTTTTATTTCTAATCACTCTTTGCTGCCTGGGGAGACAGGGGCTGTCTCGGTAAAAAATGTGAATGACCCTTATTTTGTGGTGAAGCAGGCAGCAGGCAAAGTCTTCAGATATCTCAGAACTGCGAGAGGCTAGGAATACTGAAAGCATGAGATGGGAGGAGGCATGACATAATAGTTTGGAACTTAACTTATTGTTTGCAGACTGCATTTTTATTGGTGAGCTGAGGCACTTAAATGCAATCTTACTAAACAACAAAGACTTCCTAGACCACCCATTAGCAAAGTTTTCCTCAATAAACCCAAAAGTACTCAACAAAAGCAGCACCTAATACTATACAGACAGCCACACTGAGTGGAGTCCCAAATACAGTGCCCATAAGGCAAGCAAACAGACTTCCCAGGACTCTAGTCATAGGAGACACACTGATGCCCCTCTAACCAGGCTGAACAAGAAGAACATAACAGTTGGCTGTCTGGAGCCAGGATCTTCCAAATTGCACATGCATTCAAGATATTGGTACCACAGGTACCATTATAATTCAATCATAGGTTCATGGGTGTTTACTACTAGGATAATGACCACAAGGGCCTTTTTAAGCCTGGCCATGCATCCAAAATCTCTGACAAGTTCTGATAGTCCATATAAGGTGTAAATGATCTGAGACATACCTCCCTATACTACATGAAGAAAGACATTATATATATCTCTTGTGTGTCTCAGGCTGGTATGAGCCTAGCAATGATCAGCGTATTACCTTTGTCAAGATGATGCCACAATACGAACAAAAGATGATTGATTTTAAAAATTGGCTGAGTTTCTGGTGTAATTCTGTAGGGATTCAATATTTGCCAACATGAAAAGATATGTTTAACAGGTCATGTTGCTTTGCCAAGGATAATCTGCACCTGTCTCTTCTAGGCTTTCGAATACTAGCTAAAACTTTATCCCCCTCCACAGAGTCTTTTTTAGACAAATGCCAGATTGATAAACTAACCAAAATAGCAAAATCAATTAAACTGAAGCTCATGGTGTTATTGTTCAATGCCGGGAACCTAAACAACATAAAAAACACTACACACTCTCCAAGCCTTCCCCACCCTAGAAAATATAGAAATATGTGCAGCTTCCAAGACATGGTTTAATGCTGCACAGACTACCCCAGCAGTGCAAAGTTTAGGAAAAAAGTGGGCAAATAAATAAACTCATTAAGAGACAACTCATTAACCACCTTTGGAATAAAAGAAGGATTAGGATGTAGGGACACCCTGTCCTTATGAAAAAAACAAAAAAGGAGGAACAGCCATAAATGCTTGCAGCTCAGACACCTATCTGGCTGAAGTAAGGGTCAAAAGAAGAATAGTCTTCCAGGAACAATGCAGAAGATGTGCATACACCCCCTAGAGCTTCTAAAGTACTGGACCTCCTACTCATAAATATGGAGTGCTGCACCAACCTAATGTCACGTCTTCCCTTATAAGGTCCAACCATAAAGCTGTCTCCTTCAAAATCAATTTCAGCTGAGTAACCCTAGTAAACTCAGTAACAGTTAGAAACTATTCCAAGGCAAACTATCTTTATTAAGTGATAGTATGCCAAAATTCAGTGTTTATCCAAACCCAGAGAACACAGCAGCCTATGCAGAATTTTTCACAGAAATTATATACAGTATTATCAATGGCTGCATAGAGGCTGCTGTACCTACTAGAAGTAAGTCCAAAACTAACTCCAAAAACAAACCACCCTTGTAGCATCTCAGAATAAACAGGCTATACAACAAAAGGAAAAAAATCATGGCTAAAATCATCAAGTGTAACAACCATAAAAATAAATGTTCACTCAGCAAATTAAACAGGGAACTAAGAGAGCTAATTAAGTCCAATAAATCCAGTTTAGAGATAAAGATAGCCTCCCAAGAAAAAGGCAACTGTTAGCTCTTCTTTGGCTATGTCAGAAACTTCAAAAGTAGCAGACAGCAGTGTGCTGAACTGGTGGTTAACAGTATCACATTCACTGAGCCAGGTGATAAAGTGAATCTGCTGGCTAACAAATTCATCTCTTGCTTTACTCCCCAATCACCTCCTGCCACCCCCCAAGAAATACCTACAAACATAACCCCTGCAACTATAAATAAAGAGCATGTCCTAGCTGCCCTCACTAAGGCCAAGAACACAACCTCAGTGGGCCTGAGTAAGATCTTTTAATGCTTCATAAATAGATCTATTAGGGCCACTGGAGTTACTGTTTAACTATAGTTTCAAAACAGGCTTGTGAAATTAGAATGGAGGACTGCAGTGGTCATCCCACTTCATAAGGGCAGATCATTAACAAATCCCGGAAACTACAGGCCCATTATTCTGACTAGTCTTATATGCAAAGCCATGGAAAGAATTATCATGGAGATTATCAACAAAGACATAGGAGACCTTCAGACACTGGATCCATCCCAGTTTGGCTTTGTCAGAGGAAGGTCATGCCATCTGAACCTGTTAGACTTCGTTGAGAAGGCCACTAAGGCAATGGATGAGGGTAAAACAGTGCATACTGCCTACCTAGACCTGCTAAGGCATTCAGTACAGTAACCCACTCTAGGATTATTAAATTTACAGAATTAGACAGAAGTCCCTGTATAATGCACTGGAGAGTCAACTGGCTCACAGTTAGGAACCATGAAGTTAGGACTGAGAAGACCACCTAAACAAACAGGCAGGTCTTTAGTGGAGTCCTTCCAAGTTCTGTCTATTGCCCACCCCTCTTTGGCATCTACTTCTTGAAAGTCAAAGCCAATGTCAAGGGCCTGTGGCTGGCCAAGTTTGCAAATAATTGCAAACTGGGAGTAGTCATAGAATCTCCCCCCAAGATGTAAACATCTTACAGGGGGGTCCAACGCAGACAGATTTCAGGTGCCAAAGCCCCAGATTAAAACTCAATTCCAAGAAATGCATTATAGTACCTTTTGAGAAGTCTGCCACCTCAGGAAACAATGTCCTCGATAAAACACCCCTAAGAGTTGAACCACTTGTTAGGGAACTGGAAGCACATGTAGACAGTAACTTGGCCTTTGACCAACATGTGTACAAGGTAGTAAAAAAAAGTTCTTTTATATTGTTCAACTTATAAGTAAGGATATGTCATCTAGGTCCAGGGAAGTCATTGTACCACTATAGTAAGCCGTCATCAGACCCATCATTGAATATAATGCCCCCCTCAGTATGTACCTGACCAGACACATTCAGCAATTGGAACATCTGCAAAGGTTCTTTACAAAAAGAATACAGGGCATAAACACAGTGTAGTATGTGGTCACATCAAAGCCCTATTTCTATACCCTGTCTCCTATAGACTTCTTAGAGGCGATGTAAGCTTGGCATACATGTTAACCCTGGATCCTACTCTGATGAACCTTTTGCATGTCTGCAAAACAAACAGCATCAGAACTACTAGATCTATACACCTACATTTTGCTTGCAACATAAATAGAACATGTTGAGAGAGATATATATGTCTTACAGAGAATTCTCATTCACTGGAATCGTCTTCCCATCCATGTGAAACAAAATTCCTCCCTAACCCTATTTAAGCTTAACCTGGAACATTGGATGGGAAATCAAAAATTCACCCCTGGTCTAGCACCTGTCTCTCATGGACAGAGGCAGTCAGTAAATCATGCCATAACCAACAATTACAAATGTCTAAAACCTGTAACTTGTGGGACACATTTGGGATGCATGGGTAGGCTTATAAAGGCCGTAGTGGTTGTTAGCACAGTATACACTTGTGAACCTATAAATCTTGTGAATAAATATTTCATTGCTTTACTGCCTATTTGCCAGTTCAGGTTCTATCAGGATTGCACCTACTGCAGTGGAATCAAAAGCCAGTAACGTTCTTTAGTTATTAATGTTGGGCTCTAAAGTTTGTTAGGTTTCTGTGTTAGATTTCATACCTTTTGCAGTGGAATCAAAAGCCAGTAACCTTCTTTAGTTATTAGTGTTGGGCTCTAAAGTTTTTTAGGTTTGTGTGTTAGCTTTTTTGCTCTGCCTGTTGCTGTTGCAGTACTCTTCTTGCAGGTGGTAGTCAGGGAGAGAAAAGATTTTAGATTTTTTTTCTTTTTCTGTCTTCAGAAAGGCATTTCAGAACTGAAAAAGTTCTTATGATTCTTATTTTTTTTTTTACTTGCAGTTAACACCCATAGCTCCTAATAGCATCCAGAATCATTGATTAGAGATGCAATACTATCTATGAGCTAAGAGATTACTTGTGTTGCATTTTTGAGTGGTGAATTATTGGGAGAAGGGTTTTGATTGAATTTTTGGTTGGGATGTAAAATTTCTTTAATGGCTGTCCAGAATGTTTACGGTTGTGTTTACTATTATTCTAAAATTTATTATATTATAGTTTTTTGTCTTCATTTATTTCCTTTTTAGTATGCTAGCAAAGCATTCTGAAAATTTCAAGATATTGTGGTGTTTTTGTATTTTTGCCATTCTTTCCATGCTTTTTCTCTATCCTGCATCAGCATTCTGCTCTTTTTGGATCGCCAAATTGCTTTATTTTGTTTTTATTCTCTTCCTTTTAGGAGGTGCAAGGCTATTTAGGATAGTCAGGAAAGTTGTACTGAATACATTTACAACATCATCTATGCAGAAGATTTTTAGGAAGTTCCAGTTAATAGATGATAGGTTAGTAATAAACATGTTTGGGTTAAACTTGGAAAGGTTGCTATTGTTTTGTAAACATGTTTAAGTGGGTGTAGGAAAAGTCTGGTTGTATAGATTGGGAGATGATGACTTAAGACAGTCAGACATTGTAGCTGAGGTGGTGTATTTGCTGGGGTCTGATACTAGAATCCAGTCTAATAGGAAATATAATGTCTTGCTATTATGTGTTGGACTATTGATTATTTGTATGAAACCATATGAGTTTGTGCCAGATGTATGGGAGTTAAAATTTATGTCCAACCAACTGACGTTCATATCACCTAGTAATATTTTTTTCTTGTGGAATTGTTATGGATATCCAGTGTAGGATATCTTCCAGTATAGCTGTATTGTTACCAGAAGAGATGTAACATATTTGTTTATAATTGTTAATTTTCAGGAAAGTAATAAGAAGCTCTGCTGAATTGAATTTTGGTATTGGTTTGTTGTAAGGGGAAATTCAGTAGTTGCTGTGAAATATTAAAGCAATATCATGACCTTTCCACTTTACATGGTAATTACAGATGATGATATAGCCGAGAGGTGTAATTTCGGAGTCATGTATGCTGGGTTTAAGCCAAGTTTAATCCATAAATAAAAAAGAATCACACTGATTGTTAAATCTAGAGTAACCTTTATATGGCTAATTAAACAGTTGATCATATTTTTATATTTCTGTAAATACCTTAATAAACAAGGAGTCAGAGAAAATATCTTGCTGTCATGTGAAAGTTCATATCTGGCTAATGAATGTGTTCTGATAAGAGTTTAAGGCATACAGTTTTCAAAAAATGAAAATTTGTGAAACTTGTAGTCAGATATCATTCTGGGTTTGTAAGCATTAAAATAGTCACATTTGTTTGCATTATAATTTTAACTTGATTTTTCAAGTTTTAGGTTGTCCAAGCATTCAGGAGCACATGTGAATAACTTTGTTTGGGTAGTGCAAGTTAACTTTGTTATTCGGTAGACAAAGTAAGTATTGAATAGTGTGTGTGTGCGTGCGTGCGTGTGTGTGTGTGTGTGTGTGTGTGTGTGTGTGTGTGTGTGTGTGTGTGTGTGTCTGTAAACTCTACCACTGCAGTTTGTTGGTCTCATGTTGATTCCTTCAGTTATTTTTCTGGAAATTACAATCATTTTGATTTAAGTATCTGAGTAGGTTATCTGTATGTTCTTCAGTTTCTTGATTTGATAACAACTATTAATATTCCTTTAGTTATTTTTCCTGGAAAACACTTCTTTTTTTGTTAATGTTTGTATAACATCTCCAGTTTACTGAACTGAGTGACCTTATTTTAATTTTTCACTATGTTCCCCAGTTTTACATTAAACTACAGTTTCATTTGATTTTCTGGGTGTATACTTGCCGAGGGCAGTACAGTTTTTCTGTGACAGGGAATAATTTGCAGCTGTTTATGACAGGTGGGCATTACTGGCTGGAGGTCTAGCTATTTTTTATTGGTTCTTTCACTTTTATTAACTCAGTTTGATATCGGTGGACTTGTTTGGACTTTATTAAACTTGTAGGGGACTCTAAAGCATATGTTCTACTTCATGTCATTAATGTTCGGCAAAATACTCAAGGTGGGGAAGAGGATGGAGAGAGCTAACTGTAAGTAAAATTATTTTTTTTAACAGTATTATTTAAGTGGTGCATGATTTTTTTTGCAGTTTATAAAGTACATTTTTTTCAGTTATTTTTAAGTGTACTGGGGATACTAATGAAAACATGTGCTTCTTATTCTTTTTGTTTCTTTCTCCCTTCTTCTCTCTTTCTCCTTGTTCAGTTTTAAGAAATATAGGCACTACAATGTAAAAAAAAATGATCTGGTTAAGAGAGCATGGCAAACGCAAAATTAGTGTGCTTTTTCTCATTCTTGCATAGGGGAATGACTAGGTTAAAGCCATTAGCTTTATATAGTAACAAGTTTTAACAGAAAGGAAGTAAAGGAAAAATAATATTGAATATTATAAGGTCTTTTTTCTAGTAAGCAGTCCTGTATGTGGTTCTTGTGTCACTAGCAGACAATCTGATAAAGAGAAATGGCTTGGAGAAAATGTTTTCTGAAAGCATTTAAGTGTTTTTCTAGCTGGGAGAGCTGTAATGATAAGGCAAAACCAGACATTTAATAGAATCACAGGCTCTAACAGGCATCTTAGCATGGATAATTTTTCTTTCTGTTTAGCTTGATTCTATTTGTGTGGCTGTCAGTTTGGAACTTTTGTTCTTGTTAGGAGGGTAAAACTTCAATATTTGAAGATGTACATAGTTTTGTCTGTGTGTATTTTTATTTCATGATTTTCAATAAAGCAAAATGTTCTGCAAGATGTGACATAGGCTGAAATGGAGATGACAAGAAACAACTGTATAAAACATTAACTTGCCAATCAGAGCATGCATGTAACACAAAAGCTGGAACTAGACATTTAACAAAAAAGCTGTTACATATAAAAGGCAGGAATAATAATCCTTCAATAACATGATCCTTTCTATAATGTCTTTAAATGTTATTGATCTCACAGATAAATGCAAAAAAGATAGAGTAGTGAACTATATTAAAAAATGTAGAGTGCAAATAGCTATGCTACAGGAGACACAATTGGAAAGAACTGAACATGTGAATTTGATAAAGAAAAGTTTTCAGGATGGTTATGCAGCTGAGTATGTGGGGCAAAGGAGAAGAGGAATATTTACATTAATTGCAAGAGGAGCTCCAGTAGTAATAGAAAAGGGAAAAACAAGTCAATAATGGTAGATTTGTAGTACTAAAGGGCTATTCAAGGGAGGCATATTACATTGGCATGTATTTATAATCCACTAAAAACTGCTGTGATGGAGCTAAAGACAATTCTGGGAGAAATACTGCTGTGATGGAGCTAAAGACAATTCTGGGAGAAATAATCAGCTTTTGACAAGAAATGTTACTTATAGGTAGGAACTGGAATTTGATTTGCAATAGTGAAAATGTACCTGGGGGGCTCAGAAAAGAAAGTATAACAAAGGAGGGTAGATTTTTGAAGAAATTTATGAAAATATTTGCCATGGAAGATTTAAATTCAGTAGCAGGAGTTCAAAGGAAATTTACATATTATTCTCCAAGATACAAAAAAACTGGGCTAGGTTAGACAGAACTTGCATTTTGCAGGAATGAGTGCATTTAATTGAAATTTTTGATATATTTCCAGTAACTAATTCAGATCATGCACCAATTTGTTTGTTTGTGTCTTTCAGCTTTTCCCGGTTAGGGGTCGCCACAGTGGAACTCCGGTCCGCTAATGATTGGCAGTAGATTTTTACATGCTGGCTTGCTGGGCTAATGCACAACCTTCAACGAAGAAACGCCCATTCACACATGTCGCCAGACAGAAGACGCTGTAACTGAGAGTTGAAAAGGCAATGTCTAACTGTGAGGAAACAACGCTACCGCAGCACCACAAATCATGCACCAATAATTACTAAAATGAAAATGCAGGGTAATGAAATAAATATAAGACACTGGTGCTTTCCCACCTATCTGCTGAAAAGAGGGGAATTTAAGGAATGGGTGTTGAAAATTATTCAGGAGCTATTAGAGAGGATAGAAACTTCTTCCGCAAATATAGCAGGGAGTGGGATAAAATTAAAGTGAATTTTAAAAATTGGGCAGAAATAAAAGAAAGGGAGATATTGTTAAGAAGTAACAAGAATTATTTAGAGGGACTGACAAATATTAAAGTATTGCAAAATAGGGGAATCTCACAGAACAAGAAGAGGAGCAACTACAGAATGCTAAACAGAAAATAAGGGATTACCTCAATAATATGCATGGGTTTAGAAAGTCTGCTGTTAAGCAACTGTTTTTTGATAATAATTCTAGAGCACAGAAACATTTAGCATGACTACTCAGACAATATAAAGTATAAAGAGCTGTTACCAAACTTAGGGTGCCTATAACAAGGAAGATAACAAGGGATCCTGTAGAAGTATTAGAAATATTTCAGAAACTCTGTACAGATTAGAGAAATATGGAAATCAAGAAAATGTGCAAATGGAAATGTTTATGGAAGAATTAAATAAATCAAGGCTAGAGGGAGAAGAGTCTCAATTCGTAACAGTTAGGATAAGTGGAGATGAGATGAAAATGATAATGTATAACCAATCTACAGGAAAGTTCCAGATTTAGATGGTATTCCTATGGAAGTTTGGAAGCTAGGAGTGAAAAAACTGAAAAAAATCTGGAAGTGTTTTGTGATGCTCGTGCACTGTCCCAGTAATCAAGGAGCCTTAATCCTTGCCACTAGCATCAGTGAGAGGCATCCACATTGGGAGGATAACAAGTACACACACAGTAAAGTACAATTTCCCTTAAGAGCACACAGAGATCACAGTCAGCCTGCATCTGGTTTTTCCCTTTCTCTCCAGATCCCCAATAAGACTCCCTACTGACACAGCTATAGGGTTCAGATCTCATCCGAGTGGTCAAGCCAAAACCTCCAGCACCCTGTCTGTCCAACCAGTGCTTTGTGTCCCTGCCCAAGTAGCTGACACACACACTCTTTGAGGTTTGAGTTGTATGCAAACACACAGACACTTTGGGGAAGGCTGACAAATGTTCTCCAGCTGTGCCCCCTTCTGCCCAGACTATAAGGTAGTACCAACTGCCACCAACCACCCTTATCAGCTACTATAAATGTCCTTACCAAAGAGTGTCCAATTCTACTGTGCAGTGTTATTATTATCCATTGGTAAGTGTGACTGAGACTTGAAGGCTATTTAGGAGTGGCCTATACAGTGTCACCTAATACATGTACGTATTCTTAAGAACTTAAATATCTCTACACACAAACCAGCCACAGTAAAAAGGTATAAAATATTTAATAATAAATCATGAAAACACAAGACACTACACATCAGTTCAACACAGTGATAATAGAGAGTTCAGAAATCACAGGAAAATAGTTTAAAACAATATTGTAAGATAGTCTTACATAAATATAGAAAACAGCTAGACTAATTTGGCTATATTCCTGTCTGTCTCTAAGAGAAACTATGTTCTAAATTCTACTTACAAGGCAAAGTGCTAGTGAGTTGTTCTCAGCTCTGGAGACAAATACAAAATGCTGTGTGTTCTTTCTCAGATAGTCCTTAAATCGATAATACACATTACTGCTGAGTCATTTCAGATTACATCATTCTTGACACTTCTGCTGAATGTTCCTAGGCTCACAGAACTCAACATTTTAACAATACTTTTTGATCTGCACCTGTCAGGAAGCCACAGCAATAAAAAACACTTTACATATGAAATCTAGTTATTATCTATGTGTTAGGACAAATGAAATAATTTCCTAGCCCAGACATCCTGTCTCCGAGCTTGAGATCACCCACAGCTGTAAAATTCTTTACTTATCAGCTTTCTTCCAGTAGGGCACATTGTAGTTACATTTCTGAAGCTCAACTCATAACACAGTTTTCTTTACATTTGTGAAACAAGCCTGTGGATCATATTAATATTTGCAGTGACATAGAATTATTTACAAAATTCTATCTAGCTAGGCTGGCAGCCTTCACAATCCTCCCCCATCCCCCGGAGAACTCAAGCTAGTTTTTCAAGTGACCCTTAAGAAACATTGTTTGAGAGGGTTAGGTCTATCTGGGTATACCTTTCCCCATTCCCTGTCTTGAGCGCCCATCTACGTTGGCATTGCTAATCCCTGTGGTGCTGCACTGACATATCATATGCTTGCAACCCTAGGGTCCACCTTACCAACTTGGCATTTTGCTGGTTGGGTCGATGTAACCATGTTAGCGGACTGTGATCTGTAACTACAGTGAATTTTCTTTCATACAGATAAGGCTGAAGTTTCTGTAGTGCCCACACTATGGCTAGACATTCCTTTTCAACAGCTGCATAGCATTCCTCCCTGGGTTGGAGCCTATGACTAAGATAAACCACTGGGTGCTCTTCTCTCTCTGAAGAAATCTGGCTAAGTACAGCCCCCACCCCATGGTTCAAGGCATCCACCTGCACAACAATTATTTGCTGTAATCTGGACTGGCTAACACAGGGGGTCTTCCCAAAGCTTCTTTAAGCTTCTGGAATGCCTGTTCACATGCTGGGATTCACACTAACTTATCTGGGCTGTTTTTCCTTGTCAGGTCTGTGAGGGGAGCAGCTATTGTACTATAACTGGGGACAAACTTTCTGTAGTAACCTGCTGTTCGTAAGAATGCCCTCATCTGCTTTTTGGTAACAGGTGCACACCATGCCTGAATGGCTTCCACTTTGGCAGGTTCTGGTCTGATCTTACCACTCTCTACTCTATGTCCCAGGTAGAAGACATCTGCCATACCCACCTAACATTTGCTGAGCTTAATGTCAACCCTGCCCTCTGTAGTCTGCCCAGCACCTCCCTGACATGCTGAAGGTGCTATTGCCAGGAATGGCTGTAGATGGCAATATCATCTAGGTAAGCAAGTGCAAAATCTCCTGCTCCTGCTAGGGTATGATGTACCAGCCTCTGAAAAGTTGCTGGGGCATTTTTCAAACCAAAGGGCATCTTTGTGATCTCATACTAGCTAAAAGGAGTTACAAAGGCTGACCTCTCTCTAGCACTGGGAGTCAAGGGCACCTGCCAGTAACCCGTGGTAAGATCAATGATTGTAAGATTCTTAACCCCACCCAGCTGCTCTAGGGCTTCATCTGCCCTAGGCATGGGGTAAGTATCTGAATCTGTGTGGTTAATTTCCTGTAGTACACACAGAAACTGGTGCTGCCATCCTTCCTTGGCACCAGCACCACTGGGGAGGCCCAGGAACTGTTGGACTCTTGAATTACCCCTAGTTCCAACATGTCCTGTATCTTCTTCCTCAGAGTATGTTTGACTGTCTCAGGCACCTTATAAGGGGCCTGCCTAATAGGCCTTTGGGGTCCTGCACCCTGGCTTCCCAGTGATCATGTCCCCAAACTCCTGTAACACTGCTCAGATTTCTCAAACCTGGGTAGGAGATTGCTGCTGGGACATTGCTACTCCTTCCACTGAGGTGTCAGTCCAAGCCTCATTGAGGAGATCAAGTCATCAGATCTCCCTCAGACTTTTCCTGCAATCCACTGCAAATACTCAGCACAAGGGCCTCTATATCATGGTAAGGTTTCATCATGTTAACATGGTACAATTTGTGCCCCTGCCTCCTGCCTAGCACTTCTAGCATGTAGTTAACATCACTGACCTTCCTTACCACCTTGTAAGGTTTCTTCCATGCTGCCTGCAGCTTGTTGTCTCTGACAGGAATGAGAACCATTGCCTGCTGCCCTACAGCACACACTCTGGCTAGAGCATTCCTGTGATACCAGACCTTTTTTTGCTGTTGGGCTTCTGCCAGGTTCTCCTGGACCAAGCCCATGGGTTCCCTGAGCCTTGTCCTGAGGTTTAGAACATATGCCACAACAGACTCCTTGTGAGATTCACACTTACCTTCCCACTCATCTTGAATTAAATCTAGAGGCCCCCTCACCCTATGCCCATACAGCAACTCAAATAGTGAAAAACCTGTGGATTCCTAGGAAACCTCTTTGTAAGCAAACAACAGATGGGGCAAATATTTGTCCCACTCCCTCTTAAACTGGTCTGAAAATGCCAGTAGCATGGACTTGAGTGAGTTTAACCTCTCAACAAGACCATTGGTTTGGGGATGGTAGGGGGTAGTCTTTAGGTGCTTCACCCGACAGTACTTCCACAGACAAGCCAGCAAGTCTGAGATGAAATTGGCACCTCTGTCGGTCAGTATTTCTTTTGGGGAACCAACCCTGCTGAAAATCTCTAAGAAAGCATTCGTCACCTCTTCTGCCTCAATGGAGGACAAAGCCACTGCTTCAGGGTATCTGGTAGCATAATCTACTACAACTAGGATATACTTTTTCCCTGTGGAACTTGGGGTACTCAGAGGCCCCAAAATGCCCATAGCTATCCTCTGAAATGGCTCCTCAATCACAGGTAAAGGCATCAAAGGAGCTTTCACCTTGTCTCCTGCCTTGCCTACCTTTTGGCACTGTTCGCAGGTCCTGCAGTATCCTGTTACATCTCTGGAAATTCCAGGCCAACAGAACTTCTGCATAATACGTCTCTTTGTATGTTTTATGCCCATATGACCTGCAAAGGGAATATCATGGACTATGGCTAGAAGTGTCAGATGGTAGGTACTAGGCACTACCAACTGCTGTATTCTGTCACCTTCTAGCCCTCCCTCTGGGGTCCACTGTCTATACAGTAACCCTTTGTCCCAGTATACAGATTCCCCCTTCCCTTGAGAATCAGATGCCTCACTAGCTACCTGCCTCAGGCCTTGTAATGTAGGGTCTGAGAACTGAGCCTGTCTCAACTCTCTCTTTGTAATCCTTCCCAGCTCCCCTTCCACACGAAGACTGGTATCCTCTGACAGTGGTGCCTCACTGTCACCCTGGGTACTACTACTCACCTCTGCCCTTGCAGTCACTCTGTCAAAGGGACCATCAGTACCCACAAGCAGCTGTTGCTCACCTTCAGTCTCACTGCTAGAGGGTAGCTCCCTCCCTGACGTAACCACCTCAAAAGTCCTGGCTGCAAGTATGCTGTCTGTCTGGGTCTTCCCCAGGCTACCAGACCCACATGCTTGTCTCCAAGCCTGACTGCATGTAACTGCATGAGCACATGGTACTACATTATGAAAATCATTCCCTATCAGGATATCTTCAGGGATGTTCTCAAGCACACCTACTTCCTGGCTTCCTTTTCCACCCTCCCAGTCAAGGTGAACCCTAGCAAAAGGTATTTAGAATGGGGTCCCTCCTAAAGCTCTGAGTGGAGTAGACTGCCCAGGCAATTAGTGCTCCTTTGTAACCATTGCAGGCTTCACAATGGTTATGTCAGTGGCTGTCTCTCTCTTAGCAATGGCCTCTTTGCCATTCACTATGATAGGATATAACCTCTTGTGGTAGTTTGGTACCCTTGTTGTCTCAATACAACCTACTGTTGGCATTTTGTCATTCCCACTTACTGGCTCTCCTACCTTTTGTTCCCCACCTTGCCTCTATGTACATCTGTATGCTACATGGCCCCACTGGTTGCATTTAAAACATTTAACCCTAGGTCCTGGATGTGTACCTGGACTAGTGGCCTCCCCTGCTTCTGGCAGATTCTGTTGGGGCAGTCTGGGCTGCCCATGGTGGGTTCTCTTAGACCCTTGAGGAGTACTGGGGGTCCCTTTCCTGTGCAGGGATGCCCTGCTTGCTAGGTATAGGTCTCCCTTCTTCCCCAACTCATCTGCAGTAGAGCATTGTCTATCAGCTAACCAGATCCTCATGTCCTCAGGCAAGGTGCTAAGGGCTTGTTCCCTCACCAAAAGGTCTGCCAGTCCTTCAGAAGTGGTGACCTGACATCCACTCACTCACCTATGAAAATAAGTGCTTAGTTTAGCAACATATTCACACACACTTTCATCTGGCTTGCATCTATGCTCACAAAACTTTTTCCTATAAGCTTCAGGTGTTAGCTTAAAAAATTCTAGCAAACAATGCTTTACAGCATTATAATTTAAGAAGTCATTGTCAGACAGTTTGGAAAGTACATTTACAACTTTACCATGGAGTAAGGGGGTCAGGAACCATACACAGAGCCTTTGGTCAACATCATACTGTTTACCTACCCACTTAAACATGTGAATGAAACTATCACAATTATCCCCCTCCATAAACTGTGGAAGAACTTTACTGATGTTTGTTGCTTCTGGGGTTCAGTTACTCCCTTTCCCATTACCTCTGTGACTCTGGCGAAGAGTCAGCATCTCCTGTTCATGCTGCCTCTGCCTGTCCTTCTCTTCATCTTCCAGGCATAGCAGTTTATCATTCTCCTCAGCCTGCAGACATCGCATTTTCTCATTTTCCTCACTCTCTAGATGCCTCAGTCTCTCCGCTGCTTCTATTTCCAAATGCTTGCCCTCCAACTCAAGTCTCTTTAGCTCCAGCCGGATTTTTAAGTCCTCTGTAGAAAGGCTGAGCTGTCCATTCTCTGAGTGTTGTACATCTCCACAGCCAGTCTGATCATCCTCCTGGTTGCTATTTTCTGATACAGCTGTGACTAAAGCTGCAATCATGTCTGCTTTAGTCAGGTTTCCATGCACCAGTCCTTTAGTCTTGCACATCTCAACCAACTGGCTCCTTGTCAGCTTGCCATACTCCTCTGCTGACATGCTTACCTGCTCTCCCTGACTAACTAAGCTAACAAAAGAAATAAAATAATTGTGATCTGAACTCTGAATGTTCACTGCTTGGCTGATTTAGAGTACAAAAACACCTTCAGTGATCACTGTAGACAAGCTACGGGAATTCAATGTCCACACCACTACAAGCCAATTAATATGTGATGTGGCTAACTCACTACTATCAAAGAATTAATATTTGATGTGGCTATCCCACCACTGCCAAAAAATTAATATGTGACACCCATGCACTGGCCCAGTAATCAAGGAGCGTCAATCCTCACCACTAGCACCAGTGAGGGGTGTCCACATTAGGAAGATAAAAAGTACACACACACAGTAAAGTACAACTTCCCTTAAAAGCACACAGAGATCACAGTCAGTCTGGGGTTGGTTTCTCCCTTTCTCTTCAGATCCCCAATAAGACTCCCCACTGGCACAGCTATAGGGTTCAAATCTCAGCCAAGTGGTCAAGCCAAAACCTCCAGCACCCTCTCTGTCCAACCAGTGCTTTGTGTCCCTGCCCAAGTAGCTGACACACACACTTTAAGATTTAAGTTATATTCAAACACACAGACACTCCTGGGGAAGGTTGGCACAGGTTCTCCAGCTATGCCCCCTTCTGCCCAGACTATAAGGTAGTACTGACTGCCGTTAACCACCTTTATCAGCTACTACAAAGGCCCTTACCAAAGGGTATCCAATTCTACTGTGCAATGTTATTATTATCCAATTGGTAAGTGGGACTGAGACTTGAAGGCTATTTAGGAGTGGCCTATACAGTGTCAGCAAATGC